>NC_090750.1:7789994-7829994 GCF_036898095.1 Palaemon carinicauda
ACGACTACTGTTCATACTTATATTTCCTCCTCCTCATCATCTTCATCTGACAAAGCTACAATGATTATGAAAGACTCCAATAAATGCTCTGCCACAAGGTCTCCTTCATAATCTTCTGTTTGTAGCTTCTCTACGTGTTTTTTAACATTTTCCCAGTTTTCTTTTGTCACTTCCAATCTTTAGGACTTTCAAAGGTCATTCAGTGCTAAGTGAAACGTGAGTAAAAGACACAATGTAATAAATGAATTAAATATAATATGTGATTTAACATGTATACCCGATATATATATATATATATATATATATATATATATATATATATATATATATATATATATATATATATATATATATATATATATATGGACATATTTTTTTTTCCTTAATAGAATATTTGTGAACATCCTTCACAATTTCCCTGGCTGAACAGGAAAGAAAATGCTATGTAGCAGTTGTCATTGTAACTGCTGTTGATCTACTTACTGTACTTATCAGATACAGTTCCTTATATAAGACAGACGAATTGCCAAATATGATAGAGGTTGTCTTGGAATTGCTCTCGTGGCTTTCAATGACACGATTGGAGTCCTAATCTGATAAGCTGAAAGTTCATTCCACAATGGCTTAAGATATGGGTGGACGGATTATGGGATTTACGGCATAGTCCTAGCGTTAGGCACTATAAAGGTCATTCAGTGATACAATAAAGAATAAGTAAAATATAATATGTAATAAATGTTAGTATTTAAATTAATAAAATGATAAAACATTAGATCATCTACTTATATATACAGTATATATATATATATATATATATATATATATATATATATAGATATATATATATATATATATATATATATATATATATATATATATATATATATATATATATATACATATATATATATATATATATATATATGTGTGTGTGTGTGTGTGTGTGTGAGTATGTATGTATGTATACTCTGTATACATGTATCATATGTACTGTATGTATATACAGATCAAAATAGAGTAACAAGCCTGTAAATAAGGCACGTGGGTGTAGGGGAAAAGTATATTTTTGAATTATTTGTAATTTGTCATTGCCCTCCCCATGTATCTCTGGTTAACCTAGGATCAAAATCATTCAAAGTTTCTCAACTGCTTTCCCCTGACTACCTGGGGAAAAGAAGAGCTGAAAAGAAAAATATTTCCGGGATTATGACTGACGGAACCCTTCCGCCTTCAAGATCTTAATATACCTTCGGCTTCAGGACTTCTTTAAACCGAAAGCTCCAGGTAAAATGACCGAAATCGTCAGACTTCGACGCGATATGTTTTGTGTCTCACCAAGGCCGTCTCAAATACAGGCCTGGTCAGTGGGGGAAGAAGTCAGCATGAGTAGGTCGAACGATATTGAGACGGATAAGGAATAAGTTTGGTTGTGACATCTACAATCCTTCTTTGTCTGATGCACGTACTCACTATACATACACACTTTGTTTCTCTTTACAATCTACAGGTGATAATCCTCATAGAAAAATTAAGAGATCATACACACTAAAAGGAGACGACTTTGAATAATTGGGCTAAGAAAAATTAGACAGAAGAAAAGTAATAAAATCAAAATAAGACTTTCCCGTGTCAGGAGTCTAATTTCAAAACCCACTAATTCCAAACTGCACTTGCATACCGAAAAAAAACAGAATGATTCTTGCAGTTTAATTTTGAAAAACAAATTAAAAGTAAACAATTCTAGCAATTTAAAATAATTTAAAATCTTTTACACAATCACCCACAAACACCTGATGTTACTTGAAAAGTTTGACGATTTATTTTCATTTTTTCACTGAAATCGTTTGCAATTCTCTTAGCTATGACTTTCTTCCGAATTGTCCTATCGAAGAAGGAGAGAGAGAGAGAGAGAGAGAGAGAGAGAGAGAGAGAGAGAGAGAGAGAGAGAGAGAGAGAGAGAGAGAGAGAGAGAGAGCAAAAATTGAATGAGATGAAATAAAAAAGAAAATGAAGTAGTAAGTAGCAAGGGAAGAAAACTGTGTGAATAGCAAAGTAATTTGTTAAACACTTTAGTAATCTTTTTCATAATTATACAAGAGGCTGATATTCTGTGTTTAATACCACATGGACAATATAAGGCGATTATAATTATAAATATAGTATTTCCTCTACTATTATAGTTAGGAACATATCGGGCTCTCTTGATGGCGTGCAATGATTATAGTAAAACCCAATCTGTCGTGTCAAAATAATTCGAACAATTTAAGGAAAAAAGAGCACAGTACTTGGACACGATCCATCCAAATTGAGCGAAACTGACAAAGCGTAGCCGCTTTATGACCGATGCCGTTCCTTTTTGACTAATCTCCAGGATTAAGCAGAGGTGACTACGATCAACCAGAAGTTAAATCCAGTCTCTCTCTCTCTCTCTCTCTCTCTCTCTCTCTCTCTCTCTCTCTCTCTCTCTCTCTCTCTCTCTCTCTCTCTCTGTTATTCTTGTCGAACATATATATTTCATAAGGTATGGTTTCATTTTTATAATGATAATTTGAACCAACAATTTTTTTTTTTTTGAAATTATAATCCCAGGTTACCTGCCAGTTTTATCCTATTATCGTAATAAGACTGGCAAGATGGTGAGTTTGAAATCTTTAAGGTCACAAGGGTAAATTTTCAGGCAAAGATCAGTGAGCCATATTTAGTCCCAAAAATTGTTGATCTTGGAGTATAAAATAGAGTGCTTAAGACTGCATAAGCTATCAAATTTCAACGACTGGAAACTTAAGTATACAGTGTGCACAAGTATTTCACAATGAAGATGAACAGCGGCCCTTTTACTGATGTAACTAAAGCATGTATCCACACGTTTGAAGCCACTAATATTACTGAAATAATAATTCGTCGAATGATCACACTCGAAGAATGTGAAAAACCTAAATTTCAAGAAAGAACAAAGTATCATCCTGCTCTCGACAACTTCAATAAATATGTTTAAGAACAGTGATAAACTTATATGCACGAAAGAAAATCCCCACCTTTGAAAAAAAAAATACTGGTGGTAGGAGGAGAAAACATTGCATTCAATGGATGGAAAGAATCTCCAAGGAAAGTCTACATTATACACATAAGCAGAGAGAGAGAGAGAGAGAGAGAGAGAGAGAGAGAGAGAGAGAGAGAGAGAGAGAGAGAGAGAGAGAGAGATTAAATTGATCATAATCTTCTGAGCTGAAGGAACCATTGATTGACCACAAACACGAAAATATCGGTAATGAAATATAAGTATCTGACAAGGGCAGTACAATTAAGTAGGTTTAAAAAGCCTTCTCTTTAAATAACTCTTCCAAACTCATTATAAGCATGGCTTATACTTAGATGCCAGTTTTATATATATATATATATATATATATATATATATATATATATATATATATATATATATATATATATATATATATATATATATATATATATATATATATATATATATATATGTTATGTTAATTAAGGTGATCTGATACCAGCAAGTACAGTTGTAAAGAAAGGCTGAGGGACAATAGGATACTTCTCCCTGTATTACTGTTAATCTCTTAATCTTCCTTTATTGTTGTTTTCAAAGGTTTTCGACTTGTCTCTAAAGAAAGCTTCCTTCAAGGAAAAATGAACCAAGTGTTTACGTTCGGACACAAAAAGTTCTGGCAAAGAGCTTTTTTCAGCTGCCACCACGGAATGGTTTGACTATAGGCTTTTTATTCATCAGCATTTGGAAAAGAAAACATTTACTTTCGGTCCAGTTCTTGAATTTTCTTTACAGTTTGGCACACAGCACATGAAAGGGAATATCCTGGATGCCAAAACAGTCAAATTTTCTAGAATAACAGCTGAAAACTGCGAAAAAATCGAGCACGACTCAATGGATGGTGGGACCCTTCTTATACCCCAAATGACCCGGCCTTCACTCGACCCGGCTTGGTCTCACCTGTCACTTTCGTTTGGTTTGACTACAGAGGGATGGATACTACTGGAGATGTCGTGACTCAGAGTTCTTACCTGAACTCGTGAAGCCACATCAGTCAGCTGCAACTCCTCCTCCGACTGGTAAAAAAGGTCTTGGAACCAGATACGTATGGAACTAGTGTTATATATATATATATATATATATATATATATATATATATATATATATATATATATATATATATATATATATATATATATATATATGAGATAAAGTTTTGCACATTTAGACGTGTTTTTCATATTCAAATAAGCCATATATTTTTTATACAATAATAACTATATTCTCTTAACGACCTCGGGATCAGAGCCCCAGGCGAAATCACACAAAGACAAGAGCTTGTGCCCGGCCGGGAATCAAACCCTGGTCCAACAAGCTTGTATAGACAGTGACTACCGCTTGGCCACGGGCACAAGCTCTTGTCTTTGTGTGATTTCGCCTGGGGCTCTGATCCCGAGGTCGTTAAGAGAATCCAGACATTAATGTATAAGAAATACATGGCTTATTTGAATATATATATATATATATATATATATATATATATATATATATATATATATATATATATATATATATATATATATATATATATATATATATATATATATATATATATATACAGTAGGCCCCCGTCATACGACATTAATCCGTTCAAGAGTTAGTATCATACGGTGAAAATGTCGTATGGCGGGCAATTGAATAGCTAATGCGTGCGAAACCCCAGGTAAAAATATTTAAAATTAGTTTGTAACAAAATAATATAGTAAGCACTGTACTATAGTATAATTATATATAATATACATGTACTGTACAGTATAAAAATAAAAAGCATTACGGGATAAATAAAATTTATATACTGTACAGTACTGTAAAGAAAAAATTAAATTTTATTTACCTTTGGAGTGACGTGACTTTAGCTGGTAGTGGGTGAAGGCAGACGGGTTAGGAGACGGTAGATATAAAAACGTATCACTGCTAATTATGTTATGTACACTTATAATAGATTTATTCTTACTAATAAATCCTTAAAATTAAAAGATGCTTTTTATTATTATTTTTGTCTTTTGAATTTTTTTTTTATGATTTTTTTAGCTTTTTTGATAGAATCACTATTATCATCTTTGCTTTCTGAAACTTCTCTTTTGGAGAAATATCTATCAAAAGAAGCTTGGTTCTGACGATTCCTCAACATATTTCTAAATTGACTCATACAATTGTCCTTAACACTCTCCCTAAGACGACGTGTGTGAAGTTTTTCTGGGTGTTTCTTTCCAATGAAACTCGTAAGGTTTTCATACCAACCGATAGCTTCCCTTATTTCTGCCGATGTCGTTTCTTCAGTCTCCTCCCTGTCCTCGCCACCACTAGAGCTGTGCTCTTCTTGAATGACGGTCAACTGCATTGCCTACAACTCCTTCAAGTCTTCAGTTGTAAGCTCTTTCCTGTGCTCCTCGATAAGGTTATGGACGTCAGCCTCATCGACAACAAGCCCCATGGACCTCTCGATCGAAATTATTTTGGGCAGGATCATCAACGGCCTCGTCTTCGGTTGAGGGATCGAAACCTTCAAAGTCTCCTTCTGCCACAACAGCTGGCCACAGCTTCTTCCATGAGGAGTTCAAGGTGCACCGTGAAACCTCATTCCAAGCTTTGTCGATCATCCTCACGCATTGAACGATGTCAAAATGCCCCTTCCAAAATTCACGGAGGGTGAGTTGAGTGCTTTCGGTCACTTCAAAGCATCTTTTGAACAGATGCATCGTGTAAAGCTTATAAAAGTTGGCAATCACTTGCTGGTCCATAGGCTGGAGGAGAGGGGTGGTGTTCGGTGGCAGATAGAAAACCTTGATGAAGGAGAAGTCAGGATGAATGATGTCCTCGAGACCAGGAGGGTGAGCAGGGGCATTGTCCAGTACCACGAAACATTTGAGAGGAAGATTGTTCTATTCTAAAAAGTTCTTGACAGCAGGACCGAAGCAGACGTTTACCGACTCAATAAATATGGTCCTCGTGACCCAGGCCTTGCCATTAGACTTACAAAATACCGAGAGTCTCGCCTTCGTGATATTTTGTGCCCGAAGATTCACTGAGTGGTATACCTGTAGGGGCTTAATTTTCAAGTCCCCACTGGCATTTGCACAAAATGCGAGGGTCTGTCCTTCATCGGTTTATGACCAGGAAGTTTCCTTTCTTCAGCTGTGATATACGTACGGCGGGGCATTTTCTTGCAGAAAAGGCCAGTTTCATCTGGAAATTACTTAATCAAACTCTTTGAGGAATTCTTCTGCTGCTTTCTTGTCAGAACTGGCTGCCTCTCCATGCCTGACGACTGAGTGAATACCAGTCCTCTTCCTAAAGTGATCAAACCACCCATGAGAAGCCTTGAACTCTTGGGGGGCTTGCTGCGACGTTCCTTCGTCTCAGCCATCTCTCTGGGCTTCCACGAGATCGGCAAAGATGGTGGTCGCCTTGTGCAAAATTGCCGATTTTGTGAGTATATCACCAGCGATTTCCTTCTCTTTAATCCATAGAAGAAGGAGTCTCTCCATCTCGTCGTTGATTGAGGTCCTTCCACTGGCAAGGACAGTCATGCCTTTAGAAGACTTACTTGCTTTAATGGCTTCCTTATTCTTGTTAATTGTATCAATCTTAGATAGGTTAGGGCCATACATACTAGCGAGGGTAACGATGCACATTCTTTCTTCATATTTCTTTATGATCTCCAGCTTCGTTTCCATAAAAATTATCTTCTTACTTCTCCCTTTAACATCACTAGGAATCTTGGCACCCATGGCTAACAAATTAAAGTTATAATTAAGAACTAAAATGCACAAAAAATACGATATCGCAAGCACTCACACGAGATCAAGTCTTTACGAAACGCACACAATATTCTGAACTGAGCGCGCGTATAACAAAGAGAGAGAGAGAGGCAGCATCTCTCTCAGGCATTGTGGGAGGGATTTCGGCCAATAGCGTATCGGCATCTTAGTGACACCGTGACGCAGACTAATATCAGACCATCTTCTTAGTGACGTATGCAGTGACGTATGAGTGTGGTGGTAAGCTAGTGACTCACACAGTCGTACGCGTAAAAACCGCCAAGTTTGAGTTTTGGAATTCGATGCTGTAAGGCGGGGAAAAATGTCATAACGAAGGGACGAAAAAATATCGTATTCTACACCGTAACGTGAAAAAAACATAAGCTGGGGATGCCGTACCCCGTGGGTCTACTATATATATATATATATACATATATATATATATATATATATATATATATATATATATATATATATATATATATATATATATATATATATTTATATAGATATATATATATATATATATATATATATATATATATATATATATATATATATATATATATATATATATATATATATATATATATATATATATATATATATATATATATATATATATATATATATATATATATATATATATATATATATATATATATATATATATATATATATATATATATATATATATATATATATATATATATATATATATATATATATATATATATATATATATATATATATATATATATATATATATATATATATATATATATATATATATATGCATACTTATTTCATCAAGATCATATGCCAGGCATCAAGAATAAACGTCGAAACGATATATTGTCAATTGCCTTAAACCAAATCCATCACCCTGCTGCCCTTTGAATTCGGTGCCATATGTGAATGAGATCATATTAATTGGTAGATGGAGATAGTTTGGGCCTGGTCTTCACACTTCCCAAGAGATATTAGTTCACCAAACTTTCAACTTCGCTATACAAGGCACTAGAAGAATTGGAAGTCCTAGATCTATTTAAAATCTTAAGAAAGCGATGGCCGGTGAATTCTAACTGAGGCCCTTTGCGTGAATAGGCGTAGGAGAAGATGATATATATATATATATATATATATATATATATATATATATATATATATATATATATATATATATATATATATATATATATATATATATAGGTGTTTGTAGAATATAGAAATCCACTTTTTCTGGCATTTCAGTACTACGAAAAGCCTTTGATAGTGCACACCGGGCAATTTTTTGTAGTCTTGCGTTATTGAGGAGTTCCTCTCAAATATGCCAATTTGATTACGTCTGTTCATGAGCGTAGCTAGTGTAATGATGATGTTAGTGGAGTCCTATCAATCAAATTTCCAATGAACACCTGAATGCTCCAAGAAAATGTTTTGTCAAATATGTGGTTAATGATTCCCATAACATTTGTAATGCATAGAATTGTCGGGGATGGTGGAGAAGGATTGGGCAGGATTGGTAACAGGAAATTAGCTGACCTTGAGTATGTTCCTTATTAGCAGAACTCCGTAATGCTTGCCAAGCTTGCTGACCAGGATGCATGAAATACCACATGAGGTTGTACTCAAGATGAGTAGAAGAAAGATAAAGATGATGGGAACGGAATATGCAATGGAAGATTTAACATTGTAAAGATAGAGGATTAAGGAGGTGGAATCGTTTAAATATCTAAGAACTATTATCTCTAATAGATTAATCTTTAGAATTTGATTTTGATGAAAAATAATAAAAAAAAATAAAAATCAGACAATGGATTAGTTGAATAAGATTTGGAAATCAAATCGGCTGATATTACACATAAAAATCAGGCTATATATCAGTTTAGAGAGATCGGTGCTACGGTGTGGGCATGAGTCGTGGTATGATAACGAAACAATATCCAACAGATTTTGTAGATTTAAGAACAAGGCCCTCAGAAGAATATTGGGAGTTAAATGGCAGGACAGGATTAGAAATGAAACTATAGGAAAGACTACTCGAGTGCCTTATTTGGACGAAGTCATGGTGAGGGGTAGATGGAGATGGTTTGGTGATGCTCTTCGCACTCCCGAAGAGAGATTAGTTCACCAAACTTTCAAATGTTCTTCAAAGGGCACTAAAAGAGTTGTTAGACCCAGATCTACATAACTGAGGACTATGAAGCGTGAAGTAGGAGATGAGGTATAGAGAAATATTGATTTTAAAGCTCAGGATAGATCCGACTAGCGAAATATAACTGAGACCATTTGCGTCAATTGTCGTAGGACTAGATAATATATATATATATATATATATATATATATATATATATATATATATATATATATATATATATATATATATATATATATATATATATTACTTTATATTTTATCACTAAACCTCATAGTTTCATTTATTCAAAGACCCAAGGGTGAACTCATTCAATAAGAATTTTCTTGTGTCTCTGTGCATAATTTCCTGTTTACATGTGTGTGGAAAGTTTACTAGATATGTCATTCAAATAACGGCTTATCTGACATTTCTATTATAACAGAGCATGTTGCTGCTTACATAAATGAATCTCATATGAAGGACGCGCGATACTTTAAATGCCAACCAGTTACCGTTGTATTGAAATTGATTATTATATTTTTAATGTGTCACCAAGTCATAGTACTAAAATTCTAAACATTAATGTTTAAAATAATTCTGCAAGCATACATTATTATTATTATTATTATTATTATTATTATTATTATTATTATTATTATTATTATTATTATTATTATTATTATTATTATTAATATTATTATTATTATTATTATTATTAATCACTCACAAAGTTGACACAAATAAATCCCTTTCCAGACAACTGTAAAGATACGTTCATTAACTTGGACCAATCCGGTTTCAGATGTTTACAGATGACCATCTTCCAGCTAAAATGTTTTGAAAATGTAATTAAAAAAATTCTCAAATATAAACAGTTAAAAGCCACCAACACCTGTATACAAGAGACCATAAGGACACAAAGTTGCATAACATAACTGATAGTTGAACAGTTATATAAATGATATCGATATACATAAAAGACAGAAAATAAGAAATGAGTTTCCAGAGAAATGAGCATAAAACAGCAATAAGGAAAAACAATGAAAAAGACAAGAATGCTAATAGTAAAAGTAGAATTTACAAGAGCAACAGACACACCTTCCCAGAAAAGTCTTATCGCCTCAGGTGATGCACCTTCCACGAATCTCCAGATACCACAAATCACGACAACACAGAAAAGGGAAAGCATTCATCCAGATTGATTTGGATCTTCCTCGTGCTCATTTCTGCTAACTCCTATTTCTGCATGTATTCATCTTTCTTAGCATGTTTTATTTTCAGCCTAAAAAAAAAAAGCACTATTACTTTGCTTATCACCCTTTCGTCCAATATTTATCATTCTTGGCATGTTTTATTTTCAGCCTAAAACAACCCTATTACTTTGCCTATCACCCTTTCGTCCAATTGTCAATACTAGACTATCCCTCATCATCTTCAGTCTGGAATCTTCGCTAAGATGATGAAAGGAGTTCAATTTGAAGCACTATTATCATGGTAAAAGAAACATTTACGGATTTCACCTGGAATAAACGCAGAATTCTCTTAAATTTTCTGTATATATATATTTTTTTAAATGGCTGAATCTGCATCTCCTTACTGTAGTAAGAATATAGACACACTAGTGGCGGACCGTAATTTTTACCTGTGAGAGACAGATTATGAGACGTACAGAAAATTTTTTCAGAATTTCTGATTTTGAGACATCAACAAGAATTCAACTCGTCAAGTATTTCTACCGAAGCATTATTATTATTATTATTATTATTATTATTATTATTATTATTATTATTATTATTATTATTATTATTATTATTATTATTATTATTATTCCTACAAGGAGGTTATATTTTTGAGTCAGTTTATTAATTAATTTATCTATTTGTGTGTATCAGTGGACAGGGTTACGTAAAAACTATTCGGGAGATTTTCTCGAAATATTCACCCAAAGTCAATACGGATATTGACACTGTATTGACCAGCAGTAGATCTTACGTCATAGACGACCCCGGTAAGTTTTGGAGATGATCCGAATCGGTACCGTGATTCTAGAGGTGGATTTACATTCTCACTATTTTAAAAATAACTTTAAAACAAACAGACAGATTTTTATCCAATTTTCACCACAGATAGGTCTGAGGACATGCAAGACTCCATTAACAATTGGAAATGATCCGATACCGGATCCGTATTCTAGATCCATTCGCATTTTTCATAGTTTTAAAGACTACGTCAAAACAAATTGACAGATTGGATTTGATAATGGCTAGATATTATGCTTCAGGAGAAACCATACAATTTTGTAGGTTATACTGATCGAGATCACGATTCTGGATAAACATTGCACTTTTCACCCCTGTGCAGCCAACATTTGAAAAGCCTGAGGTGATATCCGTAGACTTTAGCCAAATGTTGACAAAAATCATAATTATGCACTTTCTCAGCTTTGAAAAAATAACACGTACAAGGAATGCCTACAATATATTCACCCCCATGTACAGTAGGTGCGCTCATTTATTACCACATTCATAATCCTAGACTTCATATTCTCCTTTTCATTTCGTATCTTTCTGAATCGGAGTCAATTACGATTCCCTTTTGTTAACATGGAGAATATTCCTTCATCGTTAGTTCTCTGAAACAAACTACTGAAATAAAAAATGCAGGGAGCTGTAGTAGGATATGAGACTTTAAGAGAATTCAATGCATTAAGAATTGGTAGAAAAAAAATATACTGCCACAAGACAAGAAATATTTCTATGTTAGAGTTAGATTATGGGGTAATGATACAAATAACAATGAGACGACTGCAGTCACAAAGAAGTTGCTTTGTGACCTCGATGCTCTGAGTTGGGCAATCAACATCAGCCAGGAGTTGTGTTGGGTGGGCGTCCATTTTTGATGATCTCTCATATTGCTGAGTCAAATCTCTTTCCCACTGACATAAGCCAACGTGTACTGAATTTGTTTCCATGCTAGCAGGTACACCGGGGAGAGTGGACAGAAAGGAGGCGAGAACCTGCCTGGAGCTGTTGCATCACCTGCCACCGCTATCCAGAGGCCAGGCAAGCCCTCATAACCCCCAGCAATATGCAAACCATATGGGAAGTCAAGATTAGTCAGCAAAGTCCAAGTTCGAGTCGGATCATGCTCAAGTCATGAGTGGGCTCATCTGCCATGGTAGGTTTATCTTAATCCTGGCAAGAGACATCCAATAACTGTCTTTTTTGTTGTTGTAACAATCTTATTCATATATCCATACTCCCCGAATGTGTCTGTAATTCATGAGGGATTTATTGTTATCTTCCATTATGATCAATTGAAGGTAAATTGTTTCAGTAATCTAAAAGTCAGCTAGAGACTTATATTACCTAATTATTTAATTAGAAAAATTTAGGGTTCTGTTGGAGATATACTTAAATCATTTATTAACTTTGAAGAATTTTGCTCTTGTTTCTGTGGAAATTAACCAAGTCAATAAATCCTCTTACGATGTCAAAATCGACTAATTCACCGCCTCTCATTATTTATTATCTAATTGACATACATAGTGACAAAACTGAATAGTGTATGATTGCCATATTCTTCTTACAATAGTTATTAAAGTGCGTATTCTAAACCCCATTTAGACTATTTCGCATAATAAAGAAAACGCAGTTAAGTTCAATATAAATAAACCTTTAGATTAAAATCTAGCAAATATAGATTATTATTATTATTATTATTATTATTATTATTATTATTATTATTCTTATTATTATTATTAATTGCTAAGATACAACCCTAGTTGGAAAAGCAGAATACTATAAGCCCAAGGGCCCCAACAGGGAAAATAGCAAAGTGAGGAAAGGAAACAAGGAAAAATTAAATATTTTAAGAACAATAACATTAGAATGAATAATTCCTATATAAATTATAAATACTTTAACAAAACAGGAGGAAGAGAAATTAGATACAATAGTGTACCTGAGTGTACCCTCAAGCAAGAGAACTCTAACCCAAGACAGTGGAGGACCATTGTACAGAGGCTATGGCACTACCCAAGACTAGAGAACAATGGTTTGATTTTGGAGTGTCCTTCTCCTAGAAGAGTTGCTTACCATAGCTATAGAGTCTCTTTTACCCTTACTAAGAGGAAAGTAGCTACTAAACAATTACAGTGCAGTAGTTAAACCCTTGGGTGAAGAAAAAGTGATTGATAATCTGTGTTGTCAGGTGTATGAGGACAGAGGAGAATCTGAAGAATAGGCCAGACTATTCGTGTATGTGTAGGCAAAGGGAAAGAACCGTAACCAGAGAGAAGGATCCAATGTAGTACTCTCTGGCCAGTCAAAAGACCCCATATTTCTCTAGCGGTAGTATTTCAACGGGCGGCTGGTGCAAGATAAACAAATAAAAAGTGAAAAGTCTAAAAGAACTTATGTAAAGCAATTTTACCTTCACTTTCAGTACCAATAGAATAATATAATACACACACATACACACACACACACAAACAAACAAACAAATATCGGAAAAGGCTAGTGATAAGCAGGTATTCAAGAGACGTTAGCTGTTTAACGGTTTATTAGTAACTAACATAATATTTACACCAGAGATGTAAGCAGAACTCATTGATAACAACTTAGGATAACAATCCAATTACAAAACAAGGATACAAGGATAAAGTACCAATTACATCTTTAAATACATTTTGGTGGGAAACGTATATGTATCATGGTTCCTCCCTTCTCTGTTTGCTTGGATTTTACAAAAAGTAAAGCAAAATATAATTATATGAATTGAGAATAAAAAAAACAATGTTATAATAAAAAAGTTGACTTTTCAAAATCATAACATACAGTGACTTCCCCATAAAATGTAAAAGTCACTAAAAAAGAATATATGAAATGGAACAAATATAGATTAGAATAAACAAAAGTAAGCAAAATTCTTAATTAATAAATAGAATTTCTTCAACATAAAATTCATGGACTCATATATGGCGTACTCATTTAAGGCTTGTACCATGCAGGTTTCAAATCAACTATTTACATTTTAACCTCATGAGATTAACAAATCAAATAAAGTTTTTCATACGAATTCCACCGTTGAAATATGACACCATATTCTTCTCATTTGTTGTATGACAAATTTGTTCTCAATAAATATATTATGCACCTCTGGGTTATATTTACCTTCCTTTGTCAAAATATCTGCGATTATCTCTTTTGTTTCAAGCCAGCTATAAGATTCAACAGAATTATCTTCCAACTTTTCTTTCAAATCTGTTATTTTATTACGAAGCAATCGCTCCTCCACCTGCTTTGTACTACCAATTGATTCCAGCAAAGGCCTAGAATCAGTAAACAATCTGACAGGAAGATTCACTGAATCTTTAATAGCTTTTCCAAAGAGTAATTGCCCAAGCTGTGCAGCAAAGAATACCGAATCATCAACTAATTTAGACAAATTCCTTGTTTCTGCTGCCTTTGCAGAGTGACAAACCATTCGTATTGTCTTTGATTTACAAAAGATAGGCACAGCATCGTACATATTCTTTGATCCTAATAAAATAAGATTTCCTCCTATACTTTTATCATCAGTCCTATAAGAAGCGTCCCCTAGACCAAGAATAACAAGATCCATTTTATTGCCAACTCTGAACACAACTTTATTTGGTTTGCTATGGATTCTCTTAACGACCTGATTTATCCTCTTAAGAGCTCTTATCTTTGCTTCATTATTCTTCATTGGCATTAATAAAGCAATTATTGACAAATCTGGTCTAGTATTTGCGGCTAACCAACTTATCTTTCCTGCATATTTTCTATAAACTTTATTTTCTTGCTTTGTCAATGGATCATCAGGCTTAGCTTTACGAATTTCTTGTATCTCTTCAATACTATTTGCATAATCTTCCATCGAGATTACAATTTCATCTCTAGTCTTTTGTATATCTATACCAGTGAATCTAAATTTATCCTTTTCGACCTTCGAATCTGTCAAAACACTTTGCACTTTTTCTGTGAGTTTATTAACCAATTCCTTTGTTCCTGCTATGCTGAAATCATCCACGTGAGTAATTACCATCCCTATAAGATCCCTTCCATCATGTTGATAATAAAATGCTTCATCACCACTCACATTCCTCAAACCTTCCTGTTTAAATATATCTCTTATTCTCAGCCAAAATTTTCTGCTGGCATCATCAAGACCATACAAAGGTTTCTTCAATTTCCAAATTACAGCTTCTTTCTTCAAATCTTTAGGAGGTTCAATAAAGACATCTCGATCCAAAGTTTTAGACTGCAAGAAAGCAGCCCTAATGTCAACTGATTGCACATTGAACTTCTCATTTGCTGCTACAGCTAGAAATATTTTTACACTTTCCCTCATAGCAGTAGGAGAATCCGCTTGAGGTTTGCACTCTTCCTGGAAGCCTCTTGCAACCAACCTGGCTTTATAATCAGTCTTTTGACCATCATGTTTTTTTCTTTTTTGTAATTACCCATCTACTGCCGATTTTTTGTTGTCCATAATCTTTGACTTCCTCAAAAGAATCATAATCTTGGAGATTTTTATATTCTTTTTCTTTAGCTTCAATCACTTCCGGCATCTTATGATATTTAAATGGGAGTTCCACTACAAATACGGTATTATCAAGGTGAAAGCATTCGGACTTCTTAGACCTCAGCTAAGAGGCACCAATAGAATCACCCTTTTGCTCAACATAATTAATGCTTTCATAATTACATGTGCTCTTTTCCTCTCTCGCTTTCATAAAATTACTGACTTCATTCTGGTTTCTTTCCTCTTCATCTCCCTTTTTAGTTAACTCAAGCTTTCTAGATCGAGATCTCATTTTTCTTCTGCATTCATTTTTTAGTTCATCTTCTCTTTATCAAGTTTCTCCTCAGTAATGTTACTTACTTTGTTAATCAGCTCTTTATCACTGTCTTCACGGGCATAAACTCTATATGGCTGTACTTTACAATCTGCCACCTTTTTTAAATCACCGTTTGCCCATATGAAAACATCTCTGTTCCTATGACAAAATACCTTTACTGGGCAGCACCAGCTTTTATTATTCTTCTCTTGATAAAATACAAGATCGCCCTCTTCATATTTAATGTCATTAAAACTGACCTTTCTCACTTCCGAAGTTTTGATCAATTTATTATCAACTTCCTCTTCCCTAATTTCTTGGTTATCTCATGGTGCCTTTCCATGATCTTTGAAATCGCTTCACTGTCAAATAAACTCTCTAGCTAAATTACCTGTTGAGATTCCTGGAAAAGTAATTGATTTCCCTGTAACCAGTCTCATGGGTTCATATCCAAGTATATTTACATTAGTGTTATGTGTCCATGCTACCATATTTATTGCCATTTTTAAATCAATCTATTTGTCTGTCTCTAGCATCTTGTTCACAGTAACATCAGCAAAATGACGATTTCTTTCATTTAAGCCATTGCTCCAAGGAGAGTATGGTGGACCAAACTTTTCTGTAAAGCCAAACTTACTTGCATATTCATTTAACTCCTCATTCTGAAATTCATTTCCATTGTCAGCCCAAAAACCAATTGAAGGAAAACCGAACCGTCAGTTCCAACCATTATTCCAAGCACCGACTACAGTTTCCATCCGCTTATTTGAAAGTACTAAACCTGAAATAAATCTTGTGAATGAGCAAGCCATCCAAAGTATGTACTTATTTCCATTCTGCTTCAAATCGATAGCTACAATCTGGTTAAAATCAGTCACCTTTGGAATTGCTATTTTGGCCTTCCCAAAGATCTTTTGAATTTCTGACAAACTCTACAATTAATTACTACCTTCTTAATTGTTTTCCTAATTTCATCATTTAACAGATTTGCATTTCTATACGCCCAAATTAGCTGTTCTTCTCCTTTGTGGTTAGTTACCTCGTGAATTCTTTTAACTTGTTTATAACTTTGTACATATTTCTCTTTTTTTTTTATAAAGAAAACTGTCTCATTTGTAGTCCAAGTGCCACAATTGTATAGTTGCAAAGCTTGATGTCCTCCATCAGTATCATGCAACTGAAATCTTTTTGACTTCTGTAAATTAATAACATGATATTATCATGCATGATATCTACGTTCCATTCCTTTAATTTATTTTTGCCGAACAAGAAAGAAAAATTTTTGGCGTCAATCACATATGTTTCAACTATCATCTTTACAAAACCATCTTCAGAATCTTTTTCTTTCCATACAACTGGAAGACTGATTATTTCTGCACGATGAAAAACAGGTCCATCACTAAATCTAAAATCCTGAGAACAAGATTTACTTTCCAAATCCTCCTTTCTTATATCGTTAATATCGAGATACCTGTCTAGCCATTTCCTTCCAACTAGAGTTTTTGGGCACCCAGTATCAACAATCATTGCTTCCACTTCATTAACTTCTTTCGTGAAATGAGCATCCATAGTGTGATCAATTACTATCTCCCTGCTTTCTTCAGCTACAAATCTAACAGTATTTGCCTTCTTTATTATCTATTTTAACTCTTTAATTGCCTTGTTCAAGATTTCTTAGTCTTTCATCAACTTTCATTTCTGATTGTGATTTAAAGTTCGAAGACGATCTGTTAAATCTCCTTGCTGAACTGTCACGTGTTCTTGAGGCAGATCTAAATGACGTTCTTGATGATGACCGTGACGGTGTTCCAGAAGTCCCTCTTCTATAGTTACCTGGTGCTGTTCTCCAAAATCCAGGATTTGAAGTGGATCTTCTATATCTGTTAATATTTGGTAGCTCTTTAAACTTTCTCCACTCTTGGTAACGACTCCTGTTATCAGTGTAAAATGTAGAATCTATAATTTTTTTCTATTTTCAACTTCCTAAACTCCATCTTCAATCTAGTAGCAACATCATCTTCATCAAGAGGTTTCCTTTCCACTCCATGTTCAATAACTTTCTTTAAGGCGAGTCTTCTCATCCGAGGTTATTTTAACTCCTTCATGAGCTCTCTTCATCATTGATAAACTCAATACATAATTGAGACAGAGATTCTATTTTTTCCCTTGATACTTCAGCCATCAAACCTTCAAACTTATCAAGAAATATCTCACAACTTTCTGATATATCTGTAGAAAATGCGATAATCTTCTCCATAATATCACTACATTTTTCAGTCTTAGTTTTCGCATATTTCTCAGCCAAAACCTCTAAAATATTTTCTACTGTCTTCAAAGTGCTGTTAGCTGTACGATCGATTACAACTGTAATCACATATTCCTTAACCCTCTCGTTCTTCTTCAAGCTTTCAATTAAATCGTTATATTTATTGTACTCACTATCTTTGTTATTACTGCTCCAATCCTCAATTTCAACTCTGAATCTCTCAAAAGTTTGTCCAACCCAAATCGGCGGAAACTTGGCTTTTGTAATCTGAGTCGTTGTTGGAAGAGATTTCATTTTTGAAATGTTTTCCAGTAACTTTATCAGAATATCATTTTGTTGTGTTAACACATCTGTTAAGTCTGGCCCCGAGCTAATAGAATCAGCAGAGCCGTTGACTCTGTGATCACTAACCTTAGACTTGTGTGTTGACTCCATGTGCATAATGAAATTAAGTCTATTTTCCAGATTTTCCTCGCACGCGTCACAGTAAGTTTGAGAGGTTCTGTTATATATTGTGAGCATCTTGTACTTAAAACAGGTCAAATTTCTGAAATGGTCCATTGAAATCTTCACGTCCTTCTCCTAGAGTTTCTTTGATTTCGACTTAGAACAATCTTCTTCCGTACCAATATGACCAAAGAGAGGGCCATTACAAGTTTTACATTTCACAAAATCAAATTCTCCGGTAATCTTATTTATTTCCCCGAAATTCAGAAGGTTATCAATATCTTTAGCAAGGTCGTTATCATTTTTGTATCCAGTGGTATCAAATGAAAACATATTTATTTTTCTAAAGACCACCACCAGGGATATTAGGA
The DNA here is from genome assembly GCF_036898095.1 of Palaemon carinicauda. NCBI lineage: Eukaryota > Metazoa > Arthropoda > Malacostraca > Decapoda > Palaemonidae > Palaemon > Palaemon carinicauda. The sequence goes on from NC_090750.1 coordinate 7,808,921, forward strand.
TAATTCCAAGCCATACTGAGCAAATAATTAATTTCATTAAAAATATCAATCCCCACTTCAATATTAGAAACTATGAATTCAAATATACCTAATGTCTGTTAATATAATGACAAAGTAAAACTTTAAATGTAATCACAAAAGCAAAACGTGATTTTTTTATGTATATAAATAAGTGAAGAATGAAAAATTACAGCTAAATTTGAAGTATTAAGTTCATTGCAAAAAGTTATCAACTACGGGAATAACAAAATACTGCGAAACTAGGCCTTTGGTGCCATTCTATATCAAAATTTCCGAATCATTCGATTTGCTCCATATTCTACTCACAGCTATTCTGTATACGTAAAGACTGGCATTACAATCATCATTTGTTTCTCCGTGAAAGCATTACTTCGGTAAGTTTCTTCCACTACAGGCATTACTTCATGATGTGCTTCCAGCGCCAATACACAGCTCCAAGTTTAGACCTAAGTATACAGAAAGTACTTGCAATTCAGCCAAACGAAGATCTCATCCTCTGGGCTCACGTTCGTTAACCATCGGTCATTCCCGAGTTTTCCTTCAGCAAATATTCAATGTAGGGGATGTCTTGGTATCATGCTTTATACTATGGAAACCGGCAGGGTGTGTAGTATAAACTTTCCTGATGTAAAAAACAATTCAGATCGGACGCTCTGCTACCAAGTGATAAGCAGGTATTCAAGAGACGTTAGCTGTTTAACGGTTTATTAGTAACTAACATAATATTTACACCAGAGATGTAAGCAGAACTCATTGTTAACAACTTAGGATAACAATCCAATTACAAAACAAGGATACAAGGATAAAGTACTAATTACATCTTTAAATACATTTTGATGGGAAACATAGTCCATGGGAAATAGGCCAAAAAAAGGTTATTTAGTCAAACAAATTGCAATATTTTGTTTTATTGCATGAACATATTATATGGACTCTTAGGAACACCATATCCAAAATGGGACAAATTCGGCCATTTTGAAGTTGTGAAAATCACACTTTAACGTTTTCGGAGGGTACATTTTTCCATATTTTCCCGTTTTTCTCCAAAACGGTTCATCGTACGGGTAAGAGGTATTGGTACAAAAATGATAGAAATTAGATTTTACACATGTTTGTCCCTATAGGTATTTACCCTAAAAGGGAAAGTTTTTGCGCAAACAAGCCCGGAATTGGAATACGCACATTTTGGAGAAACTGAAAAAATCGACTTTGTACTCACCTTTTCCTAAATATCTCCTTAACTACTAACTTTACGGTAAAATGCCATAGAATTGCTCCTTTAGAGTGAAGATTTTTCTTTACTTTGACGTATTTACTTTCCATTATATCTTGATCTTTTCGCAAATGAAACACACACACAAAAATAGACATAATTTTAATTCATGGAAAACAGATGAAAATAGAAAGTTCAGTAAAACAAAATGCAATAGTTTATTCTATCCACGAATGTGTCATTTTGGACTCTTTGGAATACCACAGTAAATAATATGACATATTCGGCCATTTTGAGTTTGCCTAATTCCGTATTAAAAATGGCGGCCGTTCTCATTGTGTGAATGGAAGTATCCTCTATTTCCACTTTTAAATATATATATATATATATATATATATATATATATATATATATATATATATATATATATATATATATATATATATATATATATATATATATATATATATATATATTACTCAAAAAAGCATGGTCTCCAGGAATTTACCTCAGACATCAGTTTTCACCCGTGACCTCTGTGGGCCCCTGGTTGAAATGAAGGCTGCACTTAATATTTCAAGAAGAAAATTACCTTTGCAATTTTCTTGGATTTTACAATGGTTGTAATATATAGAAGATTAACTAAAATTAAAAACGATCAAATTATTGATTAGCTCTTGACGGTTTTTGAAAATAACAGAAATAAAAAAATACAATCATTGTTGCTCAAAATACATTGACAAACTAAGTTAATCATGTTAAGTGTCTTCGTCTATTAATATGTTAACACAAGTGCTAGTTTGGCACTCCTCACAAAAATCTGTACAATATAACCTGTGTTTTTTGCATGAGCGGTGCTGAGTGTCACAAAAGCCTTTGCATTTGCATCTGATTACTCTCAGCTAGGCATCAGGCGCAGGGCTGTTGTCCATCGTGCAAGGAATTAAGTTTCTTCCATTTCTCTTCCAGCCCCAATCGTCAGGTTTAATATCACTGTTACCTAGCCAGAATTGTGTTTGATAATAAACCCGGAAAGAGTGATATTTTGCTGCATCACTAGTAGGTGGCAGGTCTTTCACATCTACACTTCTCAAACTCTTGATGACTTTGCCCGGAAACTTTTTCTTTCTCAGGTCATAAAGAGTTGCACAATCACTGTTAGAGCTGTACCTCTGAATAATTGCTCGTTCTCCTGCTATTTTTATTTCCTCGTGAGTTGAGCTGGGAGACAAGAATGGCACAGCACACTCGCAGAGAACACTTTGTTTTTTCAGTACAGCACCCTTTCCTATTTTGTTTAACCTTGACGTGGTGTCACATCCACACAGAGCATGCATAAATGGCAAACACCTGCAGCATTCTTCACCGAGTCGTGCACTAATTTCTCCGATGTTCCAAATGGGATGCTTCATATTGGATTTCTGTGATACCATGAACAGGGGCTGACTGGTAGACTTCATTTGATGACAGAGAAGCACCAAAATGTCAGTATCCTCTGCTATAATGTATGTTATCTTGCTAACTGCCATGTTAACTGTCTCTTGCACTATTAGAAAATCTGCATCTCCCTCTGCATGCTTTGTAGATACACCATGCTCCTTCAGAGTTTCAGACAGAAAATTTATAAATCTCTGTTTGTTTTTATGGTTTGCTAGAAATGCCTCCTTAGTTCCAAAGGTAAAGACTTTAGTGCGTGTCAGTTGAACATCTAGGGCCACATTTAAGCCCCTAGCACGCTTTTGATGAGTCACATATTTTGACGATGCCGTATTGCTATATCCATCGAGGAAAACAATAGGATAGTGCTTTCTCTTGACAAGAACAACATATTTGGATGCAATATCTTCATATGTTTCTCCTGCAATCCATTTGATGCGTTTAAGCAAGGATCCACCATCAAAAACAGAACATTCAGCATCAGGGATTGACTCAGCTTGACTTATAGTGGATTTTACTATGGCATCTGCAAGCTGAGATTTGGTGGCACTTCGAGGAAGTCCATTGCTTGTGAACAGTGATGGTGGATATACAGAGAGCTCAAACCTTATGATTTCACTTAAGCTGATTTCAGCATTACTGGCTATCACAAGTAACCGCTGAAATAGAGCCTGAGGATCTACCTGCACTTCAACTCCATCTGTTACTATCTTCTCAGCCATTGTCTTGATTTGGTGTTTCTTTCTGAAGATACAGTTTGCTGCATTTTGGTATTCAATCATTTTGATTATATTGTTCCTAAAATCTTTGGCAAGGTGAGCATTTGACTGTGGTGCGGATAATCCTGAAATAATGTTGTACAAATACTCATTTTCTGTGAAAGGACTATGTTGTTCTAGGTACTGGGAAATCTTTGAAGTATCCTCCTGATCTCTCATCCTTCTGGATTCAGTCAAGTCTATGTTTCTTTCAGTGCCAGTCTTCTCCTGGACACTCTTTACTTCATTACTTATCTGAGAAAAGACTGGCATGGCTTGTAACCATCTTGCTTGTTGAATTTCATCCATACCTCGTCCATGTGTTAAGCCTCCTGTTGACTTTATGGATTTCATTAACACCTGCTCAATAATAAGATCTGGTGCTAACCCAGCCCAGTATTTGTCCGATCACCTAATGAATAACAAACCAGACTCAATAAGTTGGTAATAGAGTTTCTCATTCGTTTTCTGTAGGTCCACCATGTTCTGGAGGAATAGATGTGCTGATTTTGTGTAGTTATTGTGTCCAGAGGCAGCAAAAAAGGAAGCATTCTTTGTAGTGCCCTGAAGTACAATGTTGTCTGGCTGGTTCTTTGACCTCTGAGTGCAGATCGCAGGATATCCATCATCTCCATGTACTGAACCCATAATTATCCATTTGGGCTCTGTTGTAGCTGATCCTGAATATTTCTGAGCCTCTCTTCAACTGCCAATATGTCCTGGTCTTTAGCTTCCACTTCTGTTTCTGTTGATCGAAGAACTTTGTCAAACTTCTGTACTGCTCCATCTATTGAATTCTGAGTGGCCTCATGATCTGATGCTTTCTTGACCACTGATACATTCAAAGCAGCATCAACTAAGAAGTGGCCACGTACTGCTCGCTCATATGCCTTTCTAGCCAGCATATGGTTGACAGTGTTGGGCCCATACACAAGCTCCAGTGGTGTTCTCAGTCGATTATCTTTCATGATGTGACCCATAGTGCCCAGGAAGCTCATTGAGGTATGGAAGGGCCCAAGGATGAGAACAATATGTTTGAGTTGGTTTTCATGGCTGATGATATGCCTTGCCTTGAGCCACAAGGGTTGATCAAATGTGATGACAGGCGATGTGTTGTATTTAATGTACTCGTCATTTACAAACATCAGGGTAGTAAAGATACAGATTAAATTGTTTGGATCCAAGTCAACCATTGGTAAGAAGTGGAAGGATGCTTTTCCTAAATGGCTACCTCGGGAAATTTGAAAAGATACTTCAGTTCAAACAGTGAGAACGGTCGCCATTTTGAATATGGAATTGCTCAAATTAAAAAATGGCTGAATTTGTCATATTATTTACTGTGGTGTTCCAAAGAGTCCAAACGACACATTCGTGCATAGAATAAACTATTGCAATTTGTTTTACTGAACCTTCTATTTTCATCTGTTTTCCATGAATTAAAATTGTGTCTATTTTTGCATGTGTGTGATTCTTTTGCAAAAATATCAAGATATAATGGGAAGTGAATACGTCAAAATAAAGAAAAATCTTCACTCTAAAGGAACAATTCAATGACATTTTACCGTAAAGTTAATAGTTAAGGAGATATTTAGGTAAATGTGAGTACAAAGCCGATTTTTTCAGTTTCTCCAAAATGTGTGTATTCCAATTCCTGGCTTGTTTGTGCAAAAACTTTCAATTATAGGGTAAATACCTATTGAGACAAACATGTGTAGAATTTAATTTTCTATCCGTTTTTTCCCAATACCTCTTACCCGTACGATGGACCGTTTTGGAGAAAAACGGGAAAATATGGAAAAATGTACCCTCCGAAAACGTTAAAAGTGTGATTTTCACAACTTCAAAATGGCTGAATTTGTCCCATTTTGGATATGGTGTTCCTAAGAGTCCATATAACATGTTCGAGCAATAAAACAAAATATATCAATTTGTTTGACCGAAAAAGCTATTTCCCATGGACTATATGTATCAGCTAGTATTATTAGACCATGCGTAAGCCTCATCAAATTATATTCTGCCAAATGTTTGAGAGTTTAATTGGACAAGCCAACTTGCAGATGAAAGTTGTTTCCAAGGCCAATTTATGAAACAGATTTATTTCAATACTATGTTGTATGCAGGAGAATGATACAAAACTATTTGGCGAACTTATATATTTAGAAAAAATGTATGGCTAGTTATACATTAGTTTGTCTCTAAATCAGAAATAAGCCTACTGTAGTTGTTGATAAAGAACTATATAAGTATAGAATCGGAATAGACTAGTTTGTTTCCAAGTAATTAATGAGATAATTTTCGTAATAAAAAAATCCAGGTGAGAGATACTTACGATACCCAAGTTGATGAATAAATATATATTTTTGATACTTATAGATGTTATTCGAGGATAAATAGTTGAGCTTTCTAATCTACAAAAAAAAAAAAAAAAAAAAAAAAACCCTCCGTTCGTGCATCTTTAAGCTACAAATGAGCTTAATGCCCATTTGCAAAAAGATATCATTCCTTGCCTGCCTATGATTATGACAACAAGGTAAATCAAATCACAAATTATTTTCATAATCACCCACGCCATTATCATTCATACGATTGGATGAAAAGGCAGCCATATTAGTATTCTGCTTTCACGAAGTGTCGTGCTCTTCTCATTCTCTGAAACTTGCACCAATCTCTGATTAAGTTCAGTCGTTGATTAGAAAGAGGATTAATGTTTAAAGGTTTGAAGGTCTCTCATGAATGGTAGAGAAAAGGGACAGTGCAATGCATTAGAGACAGATCTTACATACATATGATCAGCACCCTAGACAGAGATTCATCAAGCTAGGACCAGGGAGTGACAGGCAATGGCTGTTGATGACTCCCTACGACACCCTCCTTAGCTCAAAAGAATGGTGAGGTGACACAAACTACTACAAAGTATTGAGCTTCAGAGGGTCTTGAACTCCCGTCCAACACATTGCCTAGCAGGGACGTTTCTAGTAGGCTACTTCAACAGAAGGAGATATAGTATAATAACGCTTAACATTGTTACATAGTTTCTGCTACTCCAAATTATGTGCACGGTATCTCTCTCTCTCTCTCTCTCTCTCTCTCTCTCTCTCTCTCTCTCTCTCTCTCTCTCTCTCTCTCTCTCAATTTCAAGCTGATTGCCCAAAGGGTGATCGTCCTATTGATGGGACTTATCCTGTTAAACAGCTCATCTCAAAAGCTGTTTACTTCTTAATTGGCAATTGAACAGCTCTCCCGTTCCATAGGATCCAAAGCCAGATGAACTTAGCATCCCATAATAGGCCTTCTGGTCAGTAAAGACCTATAGCCTGGTACGAAAAAAATTGAGAGTGATTCGGGTTTTGTTCCCATTCTTTTTAAAGGTAAACGTTTTACTTAGATTTTGTGCGTCATATGCCAATTATTTTTGACATGGTTTAATTCACTGGTCAGCTACAAAATTATTATACGATATATCCGAAAGAATATTTTATTTTAGTCATTTTTATACAGTGAAGGCAAAATCATGTTTAAATTCATAAGAAGAATTGAATTTAAAAAAAAAAATATATCTATTTATACAATTGTACTATAATGGACGACTTCCAAGAAAACACCAACACTATCATCGTATACAGTAGTTCATTTGAATACTTACTGGGCAAAGGTGTGGGCCAATAACCTCGCCCCATAGATACTTTATGGAATTAGTAAGGCTAAAAATACAGACTTCATATCTTCTAATTGTTAACGGGTGTACGGTAAGTATGTATGTATGTATGTATGTATGTATGTATGTATGTGTAACTTTTAAGATAATTCAAATCACAGTTGTAGCGACAATACACAAAAACATCAAAATGTCAACTCTTATATTTATTAAAACCTAATTGTAAAAAGATAAACACTCTTTACGTTTGAGGACCATTTCCAATGTATTTCAACATTAAACTTATAAGTTTCTTGAAAGTTTTAATGAATTTTATAGATGAAATACCAATTTGATAGCTAACAAGATAAACTTAAAAAAAAAATTCCTTTTAACGAATTTCCTGCATCAATAAAAACATTACATTAATCATTGATAATCTCTTAAAATGCAATTACCATCTCGTCTTCACTACATGCTAATTGAAGCTTTTACCTTCCTAAATTATCTTTTGAGTTATTCCAGGGCCCTCAAGAATAAGAGTTAATTATGTCTCTCTCTAAATGTGAAAAATGTTAATTGTAAACACCACCTTTGTTTCACCGAAAGCAGTTTAGTCAAAAGTTATTACTGTTATTACATCAGCCAAGGAGGTTATATTTTTAGAGTCGGTATATTTATTTATTTATCTGTGTCTGTGGACAGGATTACTTATTTATTGTTTATTTACCTGCTTGTGTGTGGACACGATTACGTCAAAACTACTTGATGGATTTTTATATTATTATTATTATTATTATTATTATTATTATTATTATTATTATTATTATTATTATTATTATTATAAGCTAACTTAGGCCTATAAATCAAGCTAGAAAAGCAGGATGATATAAGCTCAAGGACTCAAACGGGGAAAAAATAATCCAATGACAAAAGGAATTAAGGAAATAAATAACTACTACAAAAGTATGAAAATAAAAAAAGAATATATTTCAAGAACTGTAACAAAATTAAATCAAGATTTTTCATATATATGCCATGAAATCTTGAAAAAAAAGGAAAACCAATAAGATACAATTGTGTGCCTGATTGTACCTTTAGGCAAGAGCAATGTAACTCAAGACAGTGGAAGACCATTGAACAGAGGCTAATGCACTACCCAAGACAAGAGAACATTGGTTTAATTTTAGAATATCCTTCTCGTAAAAGAGTTTCTTACCAGAGCTAAAGAGTAATGAACCCAATAGGTGACGAAGGATTGTTTGGTATTTTAAGTGTAGTCAGTTGTATGAGGAAAGAGGAAATTATGTGAAGAATATAACAGGCTACTCGGTGTATGTGCAGGCAAAGGAACAATCAGCCGTAACTAGCGATAGTGGACTATAAAAAAATATAAAAACTTCTAGGAAAGAAGGGGAAGCGTAATAAGAGAAAATATTGTGCCAAGTGTACCTTTAAGCAAGAGAACTCTAACCCAAAACAGAGGAAGACCATGGTACAAAGGCTAGGGCACTACCCAAGACTAAGGAACAATGGTTTGATTTTGGAGCATCCTGCTAGAAGAACTGCTTACCATATCTAAAGAGTGTCTTCTACCGTTACCAAGAGGAAAGTGGCCACTGAACAATTTCAGTCCAGTAATTAACACATTGGGTGAATGAAAAATGTTTGGTAATGTCAGTGTTATCAGGTGTATGAGGACAGAGGAAAATATGTAAAGAATAGGTCAGACTATTCAGTGTATGTGTAGGCAAAGTGAAAATGAACCTTAACCAGAGAGATGGATCCAATGTAGTACTGTCTGAAGAGTCAAAGGATCCCATAACTCTCTAGTAGTAGTGTTATCAGGTGTCTGAGGAAAAAAGAGTATGTGTATAAAAAGGCCTGGCTATTCGGTGTACCTGTAGGCAAATAACAAATTGAGCCGTAACTAGAAAGGGTTCCAATGTAGTATGATTAGGCAAGTCGAATGACCCAAAAACCCTCTAGCGGCAGTAACTCAACGGGTGGGTGTTGTCTTAGCTAAACTACTACCTTGATACTAAGTTTTCAAAGATCCATCCATTGCCGCAAATTATAGTATGCCCTAATGGGTAATATTGCTTGACAAACATGTATAGATAATATGGAAGTGGTATCATATATATATATATATATATATATATATATATATATATATATGTGTGTGTATATATATACATATATATATATATATATATATATAATCGATAGAAGTCTGGATTCGTATGTAGCCGTTGGTTTGCCCATTACAACAATAGCGCCTACAAGAGAGATAACCACACACACCAACCCTACCGTGACGACAATAGGAGATCAGGTCTCATGCGCCATTTTGCTACTTTTTTGGGAAAAGTACCATATTCAAGAAGAATTAACACAAAAGAAACGATATTGCTCAGTAGCCAACCTGGCATATTAAGCCCCAAAATTATCATATATAAATAAGATTTTGACAATGGGGTTAAGAAAATTAACATTTCAAGTAGTTTCATTGCAAAAGAGTAGTGATAGCATATTGGAAAAGGGAAAGGCATATGAGTGTGTTGATTCATATAGTGGGAAAGAGGGATGACCATCACATGTCTTGGCATAACAAAGATGAAAAATGGTTAAAGATCGTTTCTTCTTACAATTTGTGTAGGATAAAAATGATAAAAGATCCATCTGGTTAAATAGTAAATTCTGAAGAACTTGGTAATTTTATAAACAATAGTTTATAATGGAAATAATGCAACTCTACATTTATTAAGGAAAGAAGAAGGTTTAATAGATTTTACTTATTTCATTAATTTTTCCTTATTTGAAGATTATTTTAATTTCACAATTCTCTTTTGTTAAGAAATACATAAAGTTATACGGATAGGATTTTACCTGACTGAATTATCCATTAGGAAATTTTTCTTAACTCATTCCAGAGATGAGAAATGTTTCCTGATTTGTAGATTTTATGTAAATGTTTATAAAGAGTCAAAGTAGTATAAAACAACAGTTGTCTGTCATCAACTGAGCTTCATACGTAGTTAATTTTTTCTATATTAGTTGCTTTCTTATAATTCTGTGAAAATAAACTGGCAATTTAAGTGGCCTCCTAGTTTGGCCAAATGAGGACCGATAACAGGGTCTCCAAAAATAGAACTGAGATAATTAGGAAACACCCATTTGTTTTTCCAATGTCTTGTGTTCCAAATGTTTTTATCCTTGTGTAATTATATGCCTACTTTAGTTATATTTACTATTTTAACGATTTCAATACTTTGATTATTTTTAGTATTACTTGACAGCGTCCATTACACTGCTCATAGCTTTATGAATTGAGATTACACAAGGTTCAATGTGTGCGTGTGCCTGTGGGGAGAGAGAGAGAGAGAGAGAGAGAGAGAGAGAGAGAGAGAGAGAGAGAGAGAGAGATTAAATGTAATGTGTATTTTAACCCAAAGTACAAACTGCGTAGTAGGATTAGCTATATATTGTAAAACACCCCTTTCGTCAAGAAAAGTTGAAGTGTTTAATGCTCTCACCTTCGTCCCTGTTTATCATGAATTAGACATAACCTCAATGGTTGTGGGTAAAGATTGCTCCTATTAAAAGTATCTCGCTTATTACTTATACAGACATCCACCATCACTTTCAACAAGAAAAACCGATTATCATTAAAAAAAAAAGTTGAAATTAATTTTCGTTACACACTTAAATCAATAACGATTTCTTTTTTTTATGACTTGGCTAAAGTAGTTATCAAGGGATAGTTTGCTTGTTGGCATTAACTTGAATTTAGTTCCCTGCACCTTAAGCTAGAGAAAAGATATATAAGTTTTGTGCATTACATAAGCTTTTTTTCTGTGATCGGTGACTTTACAAGGTAGGGGTAAAACTATGATGCATGGATACATTATTATTCCATATCATATGTTGGCTGTTCCCTCAATCAATATAGACTTTCTTTTCAGTTTTAAGATGAATCCTCTATTTCTCTGTGAGTCATGTAGAGGATACATGGGAAGGAAAGATAAGCAGCCTCGTGTTCTTAGCTGTGGCTATACATTTGGTTCCCTTTGTATTCCCCATTTATTCAATGAAGGGAAATTCACATGGCCTTCATGCAATCTTTAACATCATTGCGAAACTACAAGCAAAATACCAGTGAATTACGCGCTTCTAAAAATCATCAGAGAGAAAAAGTCTAACAACAGAAATTTCAAAGTCTACAAGGGTTTCTATGCAAAATCTAGGAAGAAATTGCTCATTCTAACCTTAGTTGTATGTCCCAAAATACGCAATGTGACTATAAGGCTAATAATTTCCTTTTTTCTCTTAGGGAGCCTCACCAGCATGCTGGAAAGTGAGCCAGACATGACAAATGATGTACTTTCTGGTACAAAAGATGTAAGGAGTGGATATATATAGACTAAGCCTTGATCAGTCATCCACTACTGCAGCGTGATGTCTGCACGTTTACCGATGCAATTAACAATATCAAGTTGGAGGAATACTGTATTATAAGAAAAAACTGTCCAGCTGTTTAACAGTCATGCCAACAAGTACCGAGAGAAGCAGTCTGCTCTTAAAGGAATGAAAGAAAAACACATAATTATGGTCAAAGAACTGCAAAGACTCCAAACAAAGCACCACAATACAGTGACAAAAATGATAGCAGATCAGTGTCATTAATAGTAGTCTTACAGATGGCCTTTCAACTCTATGGATGTTGTTGCAATCAAAGAAACAGTTATTGGAAGCCCAGACTTTAGATGAAGTTCTGACATCTCGTCATCGAGCCCAGGTTTACCAGGGCACAGCCCTAAACCTATTGAGGACACCGAAAGGGTTGTCTTTTCAAAAAAGCTAAGCAGTGATATTAATTTTAAAAAGGCACTTCAACAGTAACAGTTGCTTTTAGACTGGAATAAAGTATATACATTGAAATACGGGTTCTCTCTGAAAGAAAATTTTATTGAAAAACACATCTGCAATAGTTGTTTCCTCAGTGGTGCAGTGATACCTCCAACCAAACTTCCCTCAAGGCCATATGGGGCTGTTTCTCCAAAGTTTCAGGGAAAAATAAACCCAAGAACATGACTACTTACCCTACCCCTGAGGCAGAAGCGGACAGGATAGCAGCAGGTTTTGCAGAAAAAACCAGATCATCTAACCTCAGTCATGAGACCGGATTAAAGTTGGCAGTCCTCAAAACTGCTAGGCATGGTGTTATCTATGCTGACTGTGATGTCCGGACACATACTGACACCCCTTACACCATTAAGGATCTCAACGCAGCACTGGCTAAGTGTAAACACATTGCCCTAGGGTCAGACAGCATCACATATTCAATGATAAAACACCTTGCTAAAACAGCCTCTCTGGTTTACCTTCACATTATTAATTTGACACACACTCAGAGAATCTGACCGCCTCAGTGGAAGAAACAAGACACTGCCCCAGTTCCGTAATCAAATGAACCTAATTCCCTAGCTGCATTGGAAAGGTGGCTGAGAGGATGGTTCTTAAACTACTCTAATGGCAAGTCGGCTCCCTGCACCAAAGAATTTATGCCTACACCAAAGGTATTGGCACTCAAGAGTGCATCACAGAAGTTATGTCGACGATTGACCACAAAAACGCCATTGTAGTCTTCCTTGACCTGGAAAAAGACTATGAATTAGCAAGTCCTGAGGCAATGCTTATGGCCCTTGTAAGGAAGGGAATAAGGGGCCACCTCCTTTCCTGGGCTAAACAGTACACCGAAAATAGACTTGCCAGGGTTAACTTCCAAGGGGCCACCTCCCCCTATCTACTTCTTGCGAATGGCACCCCTCAAGGTGGCATTCTCAGCCCTTTTTTACTTAACCTCCTCATGGAAAGTCTTCTTGATGGGGATACCCTGATGGTGTACAGATTTTCATTTATGCAGATGATATGTGCATAGTTACCCCCCATTCAATTTTCAACAAGCATAAGAAAATACAATTAACAACAGATAAAATCTCTGACAAAGTAAAGGATCTTGGATTAAAAATTAATCCTAATAAAACTAAGGTCATGGCCATAAAGCATGCAAACCTTCCTCCCCCACCGAAACTACTAGGTGAGCCTATCGAGTGGGTAAACAACTTTGTTTACTTAGGAGTTAACTTTAATTATAGTTTTTCAGCAGCACCTGGAATTTCCATGCTAAAATCAAGAACTAATTCCCGCATTAATGCCCTTAAGAGAATTACCTCCCTTAGACAAGGTGCATCCCATCATATTTTTAGACTATTTTATATTCAGGCAGTTCTTTCCATTGTTGAGTGTGCTGTCCCTGTTCTAACCTCTTTGTATCCTAAACAGAAAACTCAGTTGGAAGTCATTCAGAACAACGCTATGGAAACCATTTTGGGTGCCGCCATCTAGACCAGTCTCTCTCTCTTCTCAGAACTGAGAACATCATACTCCTCTTGGTCGACAGAATCAACATTTAAATTTATAATCAAGACTATCAAGACTGACAGAAATGGACCATTTAGACATAAACTCAGACACCTGATCCACCTTTCAGGGGAACTAGATCTATCCCACTCCTATGCGGGTCCTCTTGTTCAGGCACTCAGGTCAACACAATGTCAAAGTACAGTAGCCGCTCTTAAAAAAAAAAGATTCTTTCTGTCAGGATTATGTAGATCAACTCCCATGGGTTCCATGCCCGTTAAAGTTCAATTACACTGTCCTCACTGTACCAAAAGCCCTCTGCACCTCTGATGTTGCCTTTAGAGCTAGCCTTCTCTCTATTCAAAACACCCCTGCTAACAACGTTCACTTCACAGATGGCTCCATTGACAGGGCTGTCCCTGCTGCTGCTTCTGCTGTCTACTCTGAAGTCTTGCAAACCAGTTGTAGACTGGCAAATGGTGCCTTAACTCTACAAACTGAACTAGTAGCCATCCAACAAGCATTGGAATACTCTGTCACTGCTCAAGGACATACTACAATCCATACTGACTCAATGAGTGCTCTATCTGCCACCAAAACCTCAATAGTCAAAGAGAACACCCTCATTATCTCTAACATTATGCAACTAGCCTTTGCCCATTTTCAGAACCACAGTTGAGTAACACTGAACTGGATTCCCAGTCATTGTGGAATTCAGGGAAACGAAGCAGTGGATAGCCTTGCCAGGGGAGCCCTTGTGGTGGACACAATTAGCATCACCCTCAGCCCCTCAATGCGTCAATTACAGAAATCAATGTGCAGCTACTGCCGTAACCAACTACTTAGTGAAGTCAGCCAGGCCTGACTAGACTCGTCTAGGTCTGCCACCTGGTTTATTAATATAACCAATTTTGCCCCTCATTCCCTCCCTAAAGTCTCCACTAGGCACATTGCAGTAATTTTACACAGACTCAGACTTGGCTAACACTGTTCTTGGGAGATACTCAACCTGGGTGACAGACAGTGTTCATACTGTGATTTTCCAGTATACCTCCCACTTGACCACTACCTGCTTCACCTTACAGAAACTTTTCACCTGAGGTACACTCTCAACCCTGGCCCTCAGCTCACTCCAATATCTGTGGCCATGCATATCCTGGAAAACATCCAATCATTATCAGGTTTTCTCCACTCCTATCCACCTCTCAGATAATATAGGTAATAGCTTATATGGATTCCTTTTGTCAATCCTCCCCCATCCTGTCCTACACCACTCACCCTCTTGATAACCATACAGAGCACTACAGACTGCGTGACAGCAACTCCCATCCCATCCTTGAAGAAAAAAAAAATCTCCTTAACCCACACTAGCCTACCACTCTTACTAACCTGCTGGTTCACCTATTAGGTATACAAGCTACTTACATCTCTCACTCATGCTGCTCTTCCCTCTCTCCCACCCATGCTCTACTACTCGATGGGTTCTCTTCTTTCCTCACACTTCTGCTTAAGCTTTTATGGGACTTTAGTAACTCAACCTAAATCTAATACTGAAAGCCTCTCCGCTCTTCACCCAGTCCCTACCACTCACTGGGTCTTACTACTGTCATACCTTTCTCTCCTCACTAAAAATGCTCATTTCCTCCCCTATGGGGCTGCACTGTTGTACCTCATATACAGCACCCATCCTTGATCCCTAATTGAAGTAACACATAGTTATGGCTTGTCTAATGCCCCAAAAAATATAAACGGGCTGTTGCAAGAAAAATCTAACTTGAATGTGATCATAACTATGTTGGGGTCACCCACTCTGTCCTGAACAGAGCTCAGGAAGGGCCTCTCTGGGGGCTCCTGTCCTGGTGACTGATCTTCTAGGCTCAGTAGCAAGAATCTGTTGACCACTCTCTGCCCTGGTGGAGAGCTGAGGGCTCTTTTGCCGAGCCAGAGCTAACACCTCCTTGGAGGAACTGCTCTCAAGACTGACCTCTGGCCATGTCTAATTGCTGGGACTTCGCTCCCAGTCCTTTCAAACCTCTTCAACTAAAATATTTCCACTCCTAACTCAGTCCCTTCTACTTACTGAGTCTTGCTACTATTCATCTTTTCTCTCCCACTCATGCAGGTGTCAGTGGGCAGAGTGGTTAAATCCACAACTGCTTTCTTTCTGGCTCCTCTGGGGTGCCTGATTTTTTTGTTGACCACCTGCTGCTGGTTGCTGCTGGGCTGTCCCTGGACTACTCCCTGCTATTACCGGTCATGATGAGGGTGAGCAAACTGATTCTCATGTTGAGTCCTCAAACCAAAGTTGCACCTGATTACTATATAAAGCTTGCTATATGCTGAGCAGTGTCCTTAGCAAGACTAACTCTGAGTGCTGAGAATCTTGCAGGGCCCAGCCATACTGGTTGGGTGTTCTACTCATGGGGGCTAGGACCGATGGTCACAGAGTCCCCGCCCAGGCCATCTAGACTGACGGACCAATTTACATAGGTAGGAAAAATGATAAAAGAATCCAAAATAATTGTAGTTGTACATTAATGATAAAGATGAATTGAGTTATAAGGTGAGGTTCGGTGTAAATATTTTCCAATTTCTTCGTAATGATACCGGTTGTTACTTTTTAAGTTATATAGACTGAAAGGGGTCAAAACCCTTTTGTTATCTACTCTTTTAAGGCATTACATTACTATGGTCACAGTTCTTAGTTGTTACTTCAAAGTATCTTTTACGTGTTTTTAACAAAGTTATATATTTGTAAATATTGTTACAAAAGTCCTATTTTAATACATCCTGTTACCAAACTACTTTTTTTTTTCATTACTTGAGTGTAACCCGACCAAGAAGCCCTTTCAGGAAAACTTTGACTTCGTCATAAATGATCAAACTCTCATAAGCAATGAACTAGTTTGGAAAATAACTTTTAAAACTTGCTTCCCACGAGTAGCTTTCCCTTGAAAGGGAGAGAGAAAGTAACAACCGAAAATAGATAATATTGTACATAACTGGGGCATTTGGAAGTTAACCGAAGATAATATGGGTCATTGTAGAATCGTAAGGTAAGGCCTATCTTTGATTTAGGTACTGATAATTACGGCAATTTGCTTTTATCGATGATAGTCCAAACTACGCAACATCTTTGGGTTTGTCATAAAAAAAATGGTGGCAAAATAAATCGTTAACTGAGAAATTGTGCCAATAGGAATAGAAAAACTACCTCGAACTCTAGTATCTGTAACGAAGGTTTTCGTTTTATAGTAATCAAACACACACACACACACGTACAAACGCATAATCATTTGTTTGTATGCATGTCTACATATTTGTTAAGGAATTACCTTTTTTCACTGTTGAGCTATTAAACAAAGAGGAAATTCTTAAAACTCTAGAAATTGAATGAGATAAATTTTATTAGCGTTGTTTGCTTTTTTTGCGGGCTAAGATGTTATGGACATAATTATAAAGAGACGAGAAGAAGACCATCGATAAGGAAGATGATGGGTATGGGACTACCAGGTGGGAGAAGGTTATGTAGAGCATATTTAAGATGGATTTTCTGTTCGAGAAAAAATATGATGGAGTTGCAATTGAGCGAGGAAGATTCACGGGACGAAAGGAAATGCATTACAGTATATAAAGACAATATCGATGCTGTGCTAAACTAAATTCAGAGTTCTACCTTCCGTAGAAGATGAAAGGGATAGGTCTGTAAAGGACTAATCATTACTACTTATCATTATTACTATTACTACTTCTATTTTATAAATTACTATTAGTAAACTCTTATACCATATTCCGCTTAATAAAGACCTAATCAACGTGAAAGAGGTATTTACAGTAGCTAGGGATAAGTTTGCAGAGAAAGAGGAAGCAGCAGCTTTTTTGCTGGCCTTGTGTATGTCTGCTCAGGTTATTTCTTAGGGTGAGCACCGTAAATAGCCGTTTGTTATAGAAAGAACTCTACTTTTTTCGGAACCGGCTCTTGCTTAGAGAATCAAGATTCAAGCTCTACGCTTTATTTAAATGATATGGGGATATCGTTATCACACTTCTCTTTCTATCCTTTTTGTTATTGACATTACCTCGTTCTATTTTTCCTACACGATGAGACTCTCTCTCTCTCTCTCTCTCTCTCTCTCTCTCTCTCTCTCTCTCTCTCTCTCTCTCTCTCTCTCTCTCTAAAGAATCTGTTTCCCTTCATTCTTTTCGCATTACCTTTAGGATATTAGGTTTTCAGTATAACGCAAAATCATAAAAATTCTTCTCATATGCTGCTCTGGCGAATGGTGGAAATTCATAAGCACAGATATTACCTTTATTACATTCCTTCTGTCCTAAATTCTCGTTTCAGGATAGCAACAGGAGGTCGAGGTTTCATCTCAATCATTTGCGTTTATTATTTTGCACTTCTTAGCTCCTTGGAATTTTTATCATGATGGAAACTAGTTCATACATACATACACATACATAGATGTATGTATATATGTATGTATGTATGTACTATCAAAGATATGAGTGGTTATTTATTACTTCCACTTCCACTTTCGCTTACCATTTGCATGTACAAGATTCGAATCATGGGTTAATTAAAAATATAATTTTCCCGAAGGTGTTTTATTACAACTGGCAGTGGCTTGAAATATTGTTACAAAATCTAAATCAAAGTTATTTTCACCAAAGCATAATAGACATGAAAAGAATTGCTCACTACAAAAGGGACAAAATGAGAAAATCCTGATTAACTGTTATTCTTTGTTAAAATCATTTATCTTAAAAAATGATAGGTCCAAAAAAAAAAAAATTAACATTATGAAATAGAGGATAGCACGGTCTTAATAATTGATCGTAAAAGTTTTTTTCGTAAATCTGCTGCCTTTTGTTCATAGTTTTACCTGCGCTTTCAGAAGGGATTGGAGCTCCCATTGTTAACAGCGGCGGGCACGGTTAAGGTTCCTTTACTTGAAGTTGGTCACACAGGGAATCCTCAGCCCCAAAACGTGCTGCTAGACTAGAACGTCCTTTCTCTCTCGCCCCTTCACAGGCCTGAGAACTCGAAACAAACTTGCAAAAATCAAATCATATTTGGCTGCTTTTTAGACCAATAACGAAGGTCTTAAGGAAGTGTGTAATAGGTCCGTAAGCCTGGAACACTAAGGGTCGTGACATATCTCTCCTGCTTAACTTTAGCCACTCTGGCCTGAAGAAACACATATTTCTAAGATCACAAAAATCTAATTAAAATATACCCTTTACATAAATTAATTGAGAAAAAAACTAAGTCCGCTGTCCCAAACGGGTGCTCGGGGGAATGTGGCCAGCACTTCGGTGGCCATGCCAGTACTCTCCATTTCACCTACAGAGGCGTTAATGAATTACACAGAAAAAGATTACATTCCTTTAGATTATAATTGACATCGTTGAAATATCTAGGATTAATTCACCGAGTAATTTTCAGTTTTACCTATAGTATATTAATAGTTAGGCAAAGAGATTATAATATATTTCACTATAGTAAATAGGAAAACATGATCGCATGCATGTGGTAGAAGTACATGATAAGTAATGAGAGAAACTATGCCTTATCCCAAAAGTACTTAACTGAATTAAATTGGGGTTGATTATATCGACAATTGTCTGGTCTCAAGTTATAACATTTGCTCTACCTATTTGCTAAGTCTCTCTCTTTAACACTCCCATAATTCTGAAATTACGACAAGGTATAATAAGCTATGTAAATCATAAGTGAATTCATGCAAAATAACTGGTTACAAAAATCAGAAATAATAAAATCAACTAGTTAATTGATCAAATACATAGAAGCATTTTCCTAGGTAGAATGTTTTCAACATTGTATTTTCTCGTTAAATCTTGCTGACAACTCCATTAGCCATGGCTACTCTCTTTCTCGTGTGCTCTTAACACAGAAACGTCAGAATCATCTGACCCCTCACCTATCTCAAATTTGCTTAGGTGAGATCATTTTTACGGTACCTGGGTGCAAGTGCACTAAACTCATAATTCAAATATAAACACTCATTACATAGAGGTAAAGTGAATTTTCCGACATACCAAATGACAATGACAAAGATAATTCTAGTTACTTCACTCTAGGGCTGCTTTTCTGGTGTTACACAGCAGGGGAACCCTACTCTCTACAAGACCTTCACAGTCATTTTACCATGTGCATTTCAAGGCATTCAGCATATCACACAGCATAAGACTCGTTTATTATCAAATTCACACTACCAAAGCACTTAAAGAACAAGAAAGTCTTCAGTTTCCTCTTGAATCCCTTGATATCTTTCAGTATTTTGGATGTCCAGTTCAGACTCCTTTGTGAAGTAATAAAGTTAGTATGGGAAATCAACGAGACAAAATATGAGATAAGTTAAAAAGTGTTTGAAAACGAGGATGTATAGAATGACAATAGGTTTTGTTCGTTATAAATTTCGACTTGGTAATCTGAAGTCTTGACCAACAATTCTGCGATGACTTCTACGGATCAATATATAAATAATTTTGCTGTTTAGGAAGGACACAATTTCCTTTGATGGCAATCTCTCTCTCTCTCTCTCTCTCTCTCTCTCTCTCTCTCTCTCTCTCTCTCTCTCTCTCTCTCTCTCTCTCTTCGTGGACGCAGTTCTCTGACTCCCTGCATTTGATACCTGGTTGTCAGAGTTAGTCGTATCACTAAACTTACATCTGTTTACAAAACTCAAATCGCCTAAATAGATAAAAAAGAGTTGTTGCCATTTTGAGGGTGCGTAAAACGCCTGAACACACTGACAAATAATCATATACGGCCTATGTTCACAATCTTATAAATAGATCATGTTAATCGCAAATGTTTCATCCGCATTGATAGGGAAACTGGACGTTTAGCTTTATTTCCGTGGCTGTTTCATTTTAATTTCATATCCATAACGCAGTAACTTGAAATAAGGTAAAATCTAAGTATGGGATACTGATCCGCATACTTCTAAAAAGACAAGCTCGTGTTCGTGGACCTTAACTTGCACACTTGACAAACAATAAAAAAAGAAAAAAATTCTTCAATACGACTTGTAATGAGAGTGACTAACAATCAGTTTTGGGGGTGGGGGGTACGGACCCATTTTACGTTTAATATTATTATTATTATTATTATTATTATTATTATTATTATTATTATTATTATTATTATTATTATTATTTAGTGAAGCTACCACCTTAGTTTCATTATAGAATGCTAAAACCTAAGGGCACCGAAAGGGAGAAGAGTTTATTTTAAAAAATTAAAATTCAAATCAATTAACGCTAAAGAAAAAAAAATTATTAATAAAAACTAAGTGAAATTAACTATCGTATCTTAAAATACTAAAAATATCAGTGTGATTGCATATTAAGGTAAACTCCAGATAGTTTTAACATTATTTGTCTATTTTAATGACTAAAATAACGGGAAGACATGGGCAAAATCAGCTATATAAAATATTTTCTCAAATCAGAAATGTAGAAAATTATCTCACATCAATTCAAGATTGGAGAGTTTTTTTTTTTTTTTTTGGGATATATTATTTGTCAAATTTTATCTTACTGTGAAGGATTT
>NC_090750.1:7836624-7839124 GCF_036898095.1 Palaemon carinicauda
GGAGGAAGAATTTTCAGGTATTTCCGTACAAACCAATTTAGTTTCTTGCCTGACGAAGTGGAAGAATCAGAAGAAGATGAAGAATCAGAGTTAGAGGAAGAAGAATCAGAGAAAGAGGAAGAATCAGAACAAATTACAGAAGATTCAGATGATGAGGAAGAATCGGAACTAAATACAGAAGATTCAGAAGAGGAGGAAGAATCAGAACAAAATACTGAAGTTTCAGTAAGTGATGAGGAATCAGAGGAAGAAGAAGAATCAGGGGAAGATTCAGAGGAAGAGGAATCAGAAGAAGAGGAAGAATCAGAAGAAGAGGAAGAATCAGAGGAAGACGAAGAGTCAGAGGAAGAAGACTCAGACGAAGAAGAAGAATCGGAAGATGAAGAAGAATCCGAGGAAGAGGATGAAGATTCAGACGATAAGGAAGAATCGGAACAAAATACTGAAGATTCAGAAGTGGATGAAGATACAGAAAAAGAGGATGATAAAACCGAAGGCGGCCCCTGCAAAGGCAAAGGTCATCATCTGCCAAAACAAGAGCGTGCTAAAGGAATGCCCCGCAGAGGATTCCAGGGTCGTCAAAAGCCTAAAAGACAAAGTCCAGGACCAAAAAAGACCGGCAAGAAGGACACAAAGGCCAAGAACCCAAAGAAGCAACATGTTGAAAAACAGCGCAAGATGCACATTCCCAGGAATCAGTTCCAGAGGAACAGAAGGATGATGTAAATCTGACGCGTCTTGCTCGGAGGATGCTTGGACCAGCTTACAAGGCTGGCTGTGCAGAAACGAATAGCTGAGCTGCTTATAGTATGCTATGTTCCCTGGTGGGGTCATACAGGGGCTTCGTCAGGTGAAAAAAAGGTCGGATATCTAGGTCTATTCTTTCGGATACTAACCTTAGGGTGGTTCTTGGGGAATAACCTAGAAGACCGGCTATGCAGAGTTAAAACGCTCGGCTTTTTCTACTATGCAGTCAAGTCCTTATAGGATGGCCCTACTACTAAAAAAAAAAAAAAAAAAAAAAAAAAGACTTGTAAATCCAACAAAATTGTAAAAGCTAAAAAATCTAAAAATAAATGATAAAAAGAAAATATTAAAAATGGTATAAATATCCCGAAAAAAATACTTAAAAAACTTAAAAAATCCAGAAAAAAATAGAAAAAAAAATTAAAAGGTAACAAAAAATCCCCCCCCCCCAAATAAAAAAAACCCAGAAAAGCAGAAAAATATAAAAAGAAAGAAAGTAGGAGAGGAGGGTCATGGAAACCAAACCTGCAAAAATGAGATGGCCATACCCACCTGTTGAGCCCTTTGATAAGGGCGAAACCCTTAGGTCTTTCACAGCAGCAGTAGTAGTAGTTATAGTAGTAGTAGTAGTAGTAGTAACAACATTATATATATATATATATATATATATATATATATATATATATATATATATATATATATATATATATATATATATGATAAATTTTGCAGATTTAGACATGATTTTCATATTCAAATAAGCCATATATTTTTTATATATCAATGTCTGGATTTTCTTAACGACCTCGGGTTCAGAGCCCCAGGCAAAATCACACAAAGACAAGAGATTGTGACCAGCCGGGTAAGTTACTGTTTATACAAGCTTCCCAGACAAGGATTCGACTCCCGGCCGGTCACAAGCTCTTGTCTATGCGTGATTTCACCTGGGGCTCTGATCCCGAGGTCGTTAAGAGAATCCAGACATTATTGTATCAAAAGAATGTGGCTTATTCGAATATATGTATATATATATATATATATATATATATATATATATATATATATATATATATATATATATATATTTGTCATGTCAGGGGCCTCAATATTTCAGATAGGTTTACTGAGGGGAATACATTTATCACTACTCTTCCCAAAATTATCGGGGCCAACTGTCTCCCTCTTCAGGTGAGTCGACATACTTGAAGAGAGAGGCAATTGCTCCCCCCCCCCAACCCATCTGAAGAATGATAGATAAATACATTTGGTACTTTCCTGGTGTTGCCCCACCACTAATTTCGTGATATTAACATTATTATTTTTTCCACATTTTTTAAATTTCATTTCTGAACAGTTTTTCTATTCTTCTTTTTCAGATAAAACAAGCCCACAAATGGATAATTTAAAGACATTCATTCGAAAACTTGACAACGAAGAGAAATGCATAAAATGGTTAAAAGAGGTTAGAATCATGCATTATTATTATTATTATTATTATTATTATTATTATTATTATTATTATTATTATTATTATTATTATTACTAGCCGAGCTACAACCCTAGTTGGTAAAGCAAGATGCTATGAGCCCAAGGGCTCCAACAGTGAAAATGTGCAAATGGGCACTCAATGAATCTAGGAGGAAACGTGAATGGGTGGCGTTGTTCTAAAAGGGACTGTAGAAGAAAAAGGAGTACGAACGAATATTTGGCTTGATATATCAAGGCTTTCTTTTGAGGATATAACTCTTCGTTT
>NC_090750.1:7841624-7869272 GCF_036898095.1 Palaemon carinicauda
AACGTAACATCATGATGATGGAGTAGACTTCCACCTTTACCGCCGGGATGGGGGGATTTTCAAATCAGCTGGCAGATTCTTATTTGTTATTTCACTTGTTGGATTCAAGTATAAAGCATGATACGAAGACATCCCCTACATTGAATATTTGCTGAAGGAAAACTCGGGAATGACGGATGGTTAACGAACGTGAGCCCAGAGGATGAGATCTTCGTTTGGCTGAATTGCAAGTACTTTCTGTATACTTAGGTCTAAACTTGGAGCTGTGTATTGGCGCTGGAAGCACATCATGAGGTAATACCTCCAGTGGAAGAAACTTACCGAAGCAATGCTTTCACGGAGAAACACATGATGATTGTAATGCCAGTCTTTACGTATAAAGAATAGCTGTGAGTAGAATATGGAGCAAATCGAATGATTCGGAAATTTTAATATAGAATGGCACCAAAGGCCTAGTTTCGCAGTATTTTGTTATTCCCGTAGTTGATAACTTTTTGCAATGAACTTAATACTTCAAATTTAGCTGTAATTTTTCATTCTTTCACTTATTTATATACAAAAAAAATCACGTTTTGCTTTTGTGATTACATTTAAAGTTTTACTTTGTCATTATATCAACAGACATTGGGTATATTTGAATTCATAGTTTCTAATATTGAAGTGGGGATTGATATTTTTAATGAAATTAATTATTTGCTCAGTATGGCTTGGAATGATCCTAATATCCCTGGTGGTGGTCTTTAGAAAAATAAATATGTTTTCATTTGATACCACTGGATACAAAAATGATAACGACCTTGCTAAGGATATTGATAACCTTTTGAATTTCAGGGAAATAAATAAGATTACCGGAAAATTTGATTTTGTGAAATGTAAAACTTGTTATCGCTCTCTCTTTGGTCATATTGGTACGGAAGATGATTGTGCTAAGTCGAAATCAAAGAAACTCTAGGAGAAGGACGTGAAGATTTTAATGGACCATTTCAGAAATTTGACCTGTTTTAAGTACAAGATGCTCACAATAGATGACAGAACAACTCAAACTTACTGTGATGCGTGCGAGGAAAATCTGGAAAATAGACTTAATTTCATTATGCACATGGAGTCAACACACAAGTCTAAGGTTAGTGATCACAGAGTCAACGGCTCTGCTGATTCAATTAGCTCGGGGCCAGACTTAACAGATGTGTTAACACAACAAAATGATATTCTGATAAAGTTACTGGAAAACACTTCTAAAATGAAATGACTCTTCCAACTACAACTCAGATTACAAAAGCCAAGTTTTCGCCGATTTGGGTTGGACAAACTTTAGAGAGATTCAGAGTTGAAATTGAGGATTGGAGCAGTAATAACAAAGATAGTGAGTACAATAAATATAACGATTTAATTGAAAGCTTGAAGAAGAACGAGAGAGTTAAGGAATATGTGATTACAGTTGTAATCGATCGTACAGCTAACAGCACTTTGAAGACAGTAAAAAATATTTTAGGGGTTTTGGCTGAGAAATATGCGAAAACTAAGGCTGAAAAGTGTAGTGACATTATGGAGAAGATTATCGCATTTTCTACAGATAATTCAGAAAGTTGCAAGAAATTTCTTGATAAGTTTGAAGGTTTGATGGCTGAAGTATTAAGGGGAAAAATAAATTCTTGTCTCAATTATGTATTAAGTTTATTAATGATGAAAAGAGCTCATGAAGGAGGTAAAATAACCTCGGATGAGAAGACTCGCCTTAAAGAAAGTTATTGAACATGGAGTGGAAAGGAAACCTCTTGATGAAGATGATAATGCTACTAGATTGGAGATGGAGTTTAGGAAGTTGAAAATAGAAAAAATTATAGATTCAACATCAGATATATCTTTAAATACTTCTACATTTTACACTGATAACAGGAGTCGTTACCAAGAGTGGAGAAAGTTTAAAGAGCTACCAAATTTTAACAGATATAGAAGATCCACTTCAAATCCTGGATTTTGGAGAACAGCTTCAGGTAACTATA
The DNA here is from genome assembly GCF_036898095.1 of Palaemon carinicauda. Classification (NCBI taxonomy): domain Eukaryota; kingdom Metazoa; phylum Arthropoda; class Malacostraca; order Decapoda; family Palaemonidae; genus Palaemon; species Palaemon carinicauda. Next base: position 7,843,628 of record NC_090750.1, read on the forward strand.
GAAGAGGGACTTCTGGAACACCGTCACGGTCATCATCAAGAACGTCATTTAGATCTGCCTCAAGAACACGTGACAGTTCAGCAAGGAGATTTAACAGATCGTCTTCGAACTTTAAATCACAATCAGAAATGAGAGTTGATGAAAGACTAAGAAATCTTGAACAAGGCAATGAGAAACTTATGAAGGAAATGAAAGAGTTAAAAGAGATAATAAAGAAGGCAAATACTGTTAGATTTGTAGCTGAAGAAAGCAGGGAGATAGTAATTGATCACACTATGGATGTTCATTTCACGAAAGAAATAATGAAGTGGAAGCAATGATTGTTGATACCGGGTGCCCAAAAACTCTAGTTGGAAGGAAATGGCTAGACAGGTATCTCAATATTAACGATATAAGAAAGGAGGATTTGGAAAGTAAATCTTCTTCTCGGGATTCTAGATTTAGTGATGGACCTGTTTTTCATAGTGCAGAAATAATCAGTCTTCCAGTTGTATGGAAAGATAAAGATTCTGAAGATGGTTTTGTAAAGATGATAGTTGAAACATATGTGATTGACGCCAAAAATTTTCCTTTCTTGTTCGGCAAAAATAAATTAAAGGAATGGAACGTAGATATCATGCATGATAATATCATGGTTATTAATTTACAAAAGTCAAAAAGATTTCAGTTGCATGATACTGATGGAGGACATCAAGCTTTGCAACTATACAATTGTGGCACTTGGACTACAAATGAGACAGTTTTCTTTATAAAAAAAAAGAGAAATATGTACAAAGTTATAAAAAAGTTGAAAGAATTCACGAGGTAACTAACCACAAAGGAGAAGAACAGCTAATTTGGGCGTATAGAAATGCTAATCTGTTAAATGATGAAGTTAGAAAAACAATTAAGAAGGTAGTAATTAATTGTAGAGTTTGTCAGAAATTCAAAAGATCTTTGGGAAGGCCAAAAGTAGCAATTCCAAAGGTAACTGATTTCAACCAGATTGTAGCTATCGATTTGAAGCAGAATGGAAATAAGTACATACTTTGGATGGCTTGCTCATTCACAAGATTTATTTCAGGTGTAGTACTTTCAAATAAGCGAATGGAAACTGTAGTCGATGGTTTGAATAATGTTTGGAACTGGCGGTTTGGTTTTCCTTCAATTGGTTTTTGGGCTGACAATGGAAATTAATTTCAGAATGAGGAGTTAAATGAATATGCAAGTAAGTTTCGCTTTACGGTAAAGTTTGGTCCACCATACTCTCCTTGGAGCAATGGCTTAAATGAAAGAAATCGTCATTCTGCTGATGTTACTGTGAACGAGATGCTAGAGACAGACAAAAAGATTGATTTAAAAATGGCAATAAATATGGCAGCATGGACACATAACACTAATGTAAATATACTTGGATATGAACCCATGAGACTGGTTATAGGGAAATCAATTACTTTTCCAGGAATCTCAACAGGTAATTTAGCTAGAGAGAGTTTATTTGACAGTGAAGCGATTTCAAAGATCATGGAAAGACACCATGAGATAACCAAGAAATTTGGGAAGAGGAAGTTGAAAAAAAGTTGATCAAAACTTCGGAAGTGAGAAAGGGTAGTTTTAATGACATTAAACATGAAGAGGGCGATCTTGTATTTTATCAAGAGAAGAATAATAAAAGCTGGTACTGCCCAGTAAAGGTATTTTTTCATAGGAACAGAGATGTTTTCATATGGGCAAACAGTGATTTAAAAAAGGTGGCAGATTGTAAAGTACAGCCATATAGAGTTTATGCCCGTGAAGACAGTGATAAAGAGCTGATTAACAAAGTAAGTAACATTACTGAGGAGAAACTTGATTAAGAGAAAGATGAAGTAAAAAATTAATGCAGAAGAAAAACGAGATCTCGATCTAGAAAGCTTGAGTTAACTGAAAAGGGAGATGAAGAGGGAAGAAACCAGAATGAAGTCAGTAATTTTATGAAAGAGAGAGAGGAAAAGAGCACATGTAATCATGAAAGCATTAATTATGTTGAGCAAAAGGGTGATTCTATTGGTGCCTCTTAGCTGAGGTCTAAGAAGTCCGAATGCTTTCACCTTGATAATACCGTATTTGTAGTGGAACTCCCATTTAAATATCATAAGATGCCGGAAGTGATTGAAGCTAAAGAAAAATAATATAAAAATCTCCAAGATTATGATTCTTTTGAGGAAGTCAAAGATTATGGACAACAAAGAATCGGCAGTAGATGGGCAATTACAAAAAAGAAAAAAACATGATGGTCAAAAGACTTATTATAAAGCCAGGTTGGTTGCAAGAGGTTTCCAGGAAGAGTGCAAACCTCAAGCGGATTCTCCTACTGCTATGAGGGAAAGTGTAAAAATATTTCTAGCTGTAGCAGCAAATGAGAAGTTCAATGTGCAATCAGTTGACATTAGGGCTGCTTTCTTGCAGTCTAAAACTTTGGATCAAGATGTCTTCATTGAACCTCCTAAAGATTTGAAGAAAGAAGGTGTAATTTGGAAATTGAAGAAACCTTCGTATGGTCTTGATGATGCCAGCAGAAAATTTTGGCTGAGAATAAGAGATATATTTAAACAGAAAGGTTTGAGGAATGTAAATGGTGATGAAGCATTTTATTATCAACATGATGGAAGGGATCTTATAGGGATGGTAATTACTCACGTGGATGATTTCAGCATAGCAGGAACAAAGGAATTTGTTAATGAACTCACAGATAAAGTGCAAAGTGTTTTGACAGTTTCGAAGGTCGAAAAAGATAAATTTAGATTCACTGGTATAGATATACAAAAGACCAGAGATGATATTGTAATCTTGATGGAAGATTATGCAAATAGTATTGAAGAGATACAAGAAATTCGTAAAGCTAAGCCTGATGATCCATTGACAAAGCAAGAAAATAAAGTTTATAGAAAACATGCAGGAAAGATAAGTTGGTTAGCCGAAAATACTAGACCAGATTTGTCAATAATTGCTTTATTAATGTCAATGAAGAATAATGAAGCAAAGATAAGAGCTCTTAAGAGGATAAATCAGGTCATTAAGAGAATCCATAGCAAACCAAATAAAGTTGTGTTCAGAGTTGGCAATAAAATGGATCCTGTTATTCTTGGTCTAGGGGACGCTTCTTACAGGACTGATGATAAAAGTATAGGAGGAAATCTTATTTTATTAGGATCAAAGAATATGTACGATGCTGTGCCTATCTTTTTGGAAATCAAAGACAATACGAAAGGTTTGTCACTCTGCAAAGGCAGCAGAAACAAGGAATTTGTCTAAATTAGTTGATGATTCGGTATTCTTTGCTGCACAGCTTGGCCAATTACTCTTTGGAAAAGATATTAAAGAATCTTCCTGTCAGATTGTTTACTGATTCTAGGCCTTTGCTGGAATCAATTGGTAGTACAAAGCAGGTGGAGGAGCGATTGCTTCGTAATACAATAACAGATTTGAAAGAAAAGTTGGAAGATACTTCTGTTGAATCTTATAGCTGGCTTGAAACAAAAGAGATGATCGCAGATATTTTGACAAAGGAAGGTAAATATAACCCAGAGGTGCATAATATCTTTATTGAGAACAAATTTTGTCATGCAAGAAATGAGAAGAATATGGTGTCATATTTCAATGGTGAAATTCGTATGAGAAACTTTATTTGATTTGTTAATCTCATGAGGTTAAAATGTAAATAGTTAATTTGAAACCTGCATGGTCCAAGCCTTAAATGAGTACGCCATATATGAGTCCATGAATTTTATGTTGAAGAAAATATATTTGTTAATTAAGAATTTTGCTTACTTTTGTTTATTCTAATCTATATTTGTTCCATTTCATATATTCTTTTTAGTGACTTTTACATTTTATGGGGAAGTCACTGTATGTCATGATTTTGAAAAGTCAACTTTTTTATTATAACATTGTTTTTTATTCTCAATTCATATAATTATATTTTGCTTTACTTTTGTAAAATCCAAGCAAACAGAGAAGGGAGGAAACATGATACATATACGTTTCCCACCAAAATGTATTTAAAGATGTAATTGGTATTTTATCCTTGTATCCTTGTTTTGTAATTGGATTTTTATCCTAAGTTGTTTACAATGAGTTCTGCTTACATCTCTGGTGTAAATATTATGTTAGTTACTAATAAACCGTTAAACAGCTAACGTCTCTTGAATACCTGCTTATCACTAGCCTTTTCCGATATTTGTTTGTTTGTGTGTGTGTGTGTGTGTATTATATTATTCTATTGGTACTGAAAGTGAAGGTAAAATTGCTTTCCATATGTTCTTTTAGACTTTTCACTTCTTATTTGTTTATCTTGCACCAGCCGCCTGTTGAAATACTACCGCTAGAGAGTTATGGGGTCTTTTGACTGGCCAGAGAGTACTACATTGGATCCTTCTCTCTGGTTACGGTTCTTTCCCTTTGCCTACACATACACGAATAGTCTGGCCTATTCCTCGGATTCTCCTCTGTCCTCATACACCTGACAACACAGATTATATCGATCACTTTTTCTTCACCCAAGGGTTTAACTACTGCACTGTAATTGTTTAGTAGCTACTTTCCTCTTAGTAAGGGTAGAAGAGACTCTTTAGCTATGGTAAGGAACTCTTCTAGGAGAAGGACACTCCAAAATCAAACCATTGTTCTATAGTCTTGGGTAGTGCCATAGCCTCTGTACAATGGTCCTCCACTGTCTTGGGTTAGAGTTCTCTTGCCTGAGGGTACACTCAGGTACACTATTGTATCTAATTTCTCTTCCTCCTGTTTTGTTAAAGTATTTATAATTTATATAGGAATTATTCATTCTAATGTTATTGTTCTTAAAATATTTAATTTTTCCTTGTTTCCTTTCCTCACTTTGCTATTTTCCCTGTTGGGGCCCTTGGGCTTATAGTATTCTGCTTTTCCAACTAGGGTTGTATCTTAGCAAATAATAATAAAAATAATAATAATAATAATAATAATAATAATCTATATTTGCTAGATTTTAATCTAAAGGTCTATTTATATTGAAGTTGACTGCGTTTTCTTTGTTATGCGAAATAGTCTAAATGGGGTTTAGAATACGCACTTTAATAACTATTGTAAGAAGAATATGGCAATCATACACTATGTATGGAAATTAGATAATAAATAATGAGAGGCGGTGAATTAGACGATTTTTACATCGTAAGAGGATTTATTGACTTGGTTAATTTCCACAGAAACAAGAGCAGAATTCTTCAAAGTTAATAAATGATTTAAGTACATCTTCAACAGAACTCTAAATTTTTCTAATTAAATAACTAGGTAATATAAGTCTATAGCTGACTTTTAGATTACTGAAACAATTTACCTTCAATTGATCATAATGGAAGATAACAATAATTTACTTATGAATTACAGACACATTCGGGGAGTATGGACTTAGAGGAGAAACGGATATATGAATAAGATTGTTACAACAACAAAAAAGACAGTTATTGGATGTCTCGTGCCAGGATAAAGATAAACCTACCATGGCAGATGAGCCCTCTCATGACTTGAGCATGATCCGACTCGAACTTGGACTTTGCTGACTAATCTTGACTTCCCATATGGTTTGCATATTGCTGGGGGTTATGAGGCTTGCCTGGCCTCTGGATAGCGGTGGCAGGTGATGCAACCGCATCAGGCAGGTTCTCGCCTCCTTTCTGTCCACTCTCCCCGGTGTACCTGCTAGCACACGTGGGCTTATGTCACTGGGAAAGAGATTTGACTCAGCAAAATGAGAGATCATCAAAAATGGACGCCCACCCAACACAACTCCTGGCTAATGTTGATTGCCCAACTCAGAGCATTGAGGTCACAAAGCAACTTCTTTGTGTCTGCAGTCGTCTCATTGTTATTTGTTTCATTACCCTATTATTTAACTCTAACTCATATAAATATTTCTTGTCTTGTGGCAGTTTAATTTTTTTCTACCAATTCTTAATGCATTGAATTCTCTTAAACTCTCATATCCTACTACTGCTCCCTGCATTTTTTATTTCAGTAGTTTGTTTCAGAGAACTAACGATGAAGGAATATTCTCCATGTTAACAAAAGAGAATCGTAATTGACTCCGATTCAGAAAGATACGAAATGAAAAGGAGAATATGAAGTCTAGGATTGTGAATGTGGTAATAAATGGGCGCACCTACTGTACATGGGAGTGAATATATTGTAGGCATTCCTTGTGTGTATTATTATTTTAAAGCTGTGAAAGTGCATAATTATGAATTTTGTCAACATTTGGTTAAAGTCTACGGATATCACCTCTGGCTTTTCAAATGCTGGCTGTACAGTGGTGAAAAGTGCAATGTTTATCCAGAATAGTGATCTCGATCAGTATAACCTACAAAATTGTATGGTTTCTCCTGAAGCATAATATCTAGCCATTGTCAAATCCAATCTGTCAATTTGTTTTGACGTACTCTTAAAACTATGAAAAATGCGAATGGATCTAGAATACAGATCCGGTATCGGATCATTTCCAAATGTTAATGGAGTCTTGTATGTCCTCAGACCTATCTGTGGTGAAAATTGGATAAAAATCTGTCTGTTTGTTTTAAAGTTATTTTTAAAATGGTGAAAATGTACATCCACCTCTAGTATCACGGTACCGATTCGGATCATCTCCAAAATTTACCGGGGTCGTCTATGACGTACTGCTGGTGAATACAGTGTCAATATCCGTATTGGCTTTGGGTGAATATTTCGAGAAAATCTCCCGAATAGTTTTTACGTAACCCTGTCCACTGATACACACAAATATATAAATTAATTAATAAACTGACTCAAAAATATAACCTCCTTGTAGGATAATAATAATAATAATAAAAATAATAATAATAATAATAATGATAATAATAATAATAATAATAATAACAATAATAATAATAATAATAATAATGCTTCGGTAGAAATACTTGACGAGTTGAATTCTTGTTGATGTCTCAAAATCAGAAATTCTGAAAAAATTTTCTGTACGTCTCATAATCTGTCTCTCACAGGTAGAAATTACGGTCCGCCACTAGTGTGTCTATATTCTTACTACAGTGAGGAGATGCAGATTCAGCCATTTAAAAAAAAATTATATAGAAAATTAAAGAGAATTCCGCGTTTATTCCAGGTGAAATCCGTAATTTTTTTTTTACCATGATATTAAGCTTCAAATTGAACTCCTTTCATCTTCTTAAAGAAGACTCAAGACTGAAGATGATGAGGGATAGTCTAGTCTTGATAATTGGACACAAGGGTGATAGGCAAATAATAGTGTTGTTTTGGGCTGGAAATAAAACATACCAAGAAAGATCAATAGATGTAGAATTAGGAGTTAGCAGAAATGAGCATGAGGAAGATCTAAATCAATCTGGATGAATACTTTCCCTTTTCTGTGTTGTCTTGATTTGTGGTATCTTGAGATTCGTGGAAGGTGCATCACCTGAGGCGATAAGACTTTTTCTGGAAGGGTGTCTCTGTTGCTCTTGTAAATTCTGCTTTTACTATTAGCATTCTTGTCATTTTCATTGCAACCCTGGATAGGTACGGTGGGTCGTTTGCGACCCCGAGCGTCAAAAAAAAACAGGTTTTTCTCACGTGACTCACTCCTGTGACTGAATTTGTGGGTGATCGACCTGCAGGAGGTGTCTCCCCTACACGCTCTAGTAGTGTCCAGATGTGCATTGCTGTAGCTGTACTCCTTCCCCGATTTCTGAGACGCGTCGGGGTCGTTCGCGTCCGAGTTTACCCTTCTGAGGTAGTTTGCATAATTATCAAAGTTATTACGTATTATGAAATTGTCGTAGAATGGTGCAAGTTGTATAGGTTATCAGTTGTGGAAAGTCTTGGTGGATTGTTTGGCTACCATGTGCATGTTTTTTTTTTTTTAGTTAAAATGTCGTTCATCACCACGAGGACCATTTTACCGCGAGTGCCCCTTTTTCATTTTTTTTCATTTTTTTGCCAAGTCATTTTTCCGTAAGATATTGCCAAATAGTGTCGTAAAACTTTTGCTTGTTTAGTGTTGGAAAGTGTGTCTAGATGATCTGGCTACCCATGCATGACTTTGTTTTTGTCAGATACGACGTAGTTATTGGTATATTGGGTATTTAACTGCGGTTACCAATTTCTGTTTTTTTTTCAATATTTGTAAAAATTACTACGTAGTAAGGAATTGCCGTATATTATTCATTTTTTTTTCATGTTTATGTGTTAGAAAGTGTGCCTTGATGGTTGGGCTAACACGTGCATGTCTTTTTTTTTTATCTGAGATGTCGTATATTAGAATGTCGGGCATTTTACCGCGAGTGTCCCTTTTTAATTTTTTTTCATTTTTTTGCCAAGTCATTTTTCCGTAAGATATTGCGAAATAGTGTCGTAAAACTTTTGCTTTTTTAATGTTGGAAAGTGTGTCTAGATGATCTGGCTACCCATGCGTGATTTTGTTTTTGTCAGATACGACGTAGTTATTGGTATATTGGGTATTTAACTGCGGTTGCCAATTTCTGTTTTTTTTTTCAATATTTGTAAAAATTTACTACGTAGTAAGGAATTGCCGTATATTATTGATTTTTTTTTCATGTTTATGTGTTAGAAAGTGTGCCTTGATGGTTGGGCTAACACGTGCATGTGTTTTTTTTTTATCTGAGATGCCGTATATTAGAATGTTGGGCATTTTTCCGCGAGTGCCCCTTTTTATTTGTTTTGCATTTTTTTGCTTAGTCATGTTACCGTAAGGAATAGGCAAGTAGTGTCGCAAAACTTATATTTTTATAGTGTTGGAAAGTGTTTCTAGATGATCTGGCTACCCATGCCTATTTTTTTTTTAGCCAGATATGGCGTATATATAAGTATGTGTTCGATTTTCCTGTGATTGCCATTTTTTCGTTTTTTCCAATTTCTTTCAAAATTACTACGTACTAAGGAACTATCACAGAGTAATATTTCATTTATATGTTTATTTGTCGGAAAATATGCCTTGATGGTTTGCCTAGCACGTGGCTGAAATTTTTTTTTTCTGAAATGCCGTATATTAGAATGGCCATTTTTCCACGAGTGCCCCTTTTTATTTGTTTTGCATTTTTTTGCTTAGTCATGTTACCGTAAGGAATTGGCAAGTAGTGTCGCAAAACTTATATTTTTATAGTGTTGGAAAGTGTTTCTAGATGATCTGGCTACCCATGCCTATCTTTTTTTTAGCCAGATATGGCGTATATATAGGTATGTGTTCGATTTTCCGGTGATTGCCATTTTTTCGTTTTTTCCCAATTCTTTCAATATTACTACATACTAAGGAACTATCACAGAGTAATGATTCCTCTAGATGTTTATTTGTCGGAAAATTTTGTTTACTTTTTTTTTGATTGAATATCATCAAATTTTTTTAGCTAAAATATTGTTTTACATTTTTTTTTTCGATTTTATTTCCCTTCAAAAAAAATTTTTTCGGTCAGAATTTTAATTTTATAGTCGTAAAATAATCGACAATTATCCAGCAACCCACCATACAATTTTTATGCATATCCAATAATAATTAGATTAGTAAATAACACCTTGAAATTGACATACCCTTCCTACATTTCAAGTGGCAGATTAGGGAGTCTGAGTCAGTGTGGTTGGCGGCCATTTTGTGGACATACCCGAAGCGTAAGCTGCCCTATCTATATATATTCTTGTTCCCTATAGAATTTGTGATATTTTGGTATATTTTTACATGCATAAATATCATATTATATATTAAATATATGTATTTTTTTACGAAATTTCCAAGTACTCAAAAAATTACCTTTAGATATGGCCCCTGATATAAATGTAATTTACAAAATAATGAAGATTTTTTTACATATTTCTATTTTAGGATAACATATGTTTATTCCCTAAAAAAATTAGCCACTTCCTATTTCATTTGGGTACCCAAAAAAATTCATGAAATTTGGACAATTTTTTTTGGCCAAAAAAAGTTACCCTTTTTTTCTCATTTCAGATCTTCACCTCCATGGGTCTGACTTCATCCAAAATACATCAAGATGTGTCCTAAACATTCAAGAATCAATTCCTAAAAGGATTTGTGTATATATGTATAAACTTTTTTTTTATGAATTTTTATGTCAGGTCTTTTTTTTTCTACTTAATTTTTTAAAATATTTATAATAAATAGTTTTTCTGCAGATGAGTAGTATTTATCTTTACAGTTGTTTTAAGCATTCATTGAAGTTTTTTTTGGCAAAAGAAAAAAGGAGGTTACTGCAAAAACTGATTTTTCAAGAATTTTTTTTGGCGTCGGGGTCGTTCGCGTCCGGGTATACCCTTAAAGGGGTGTCCGAGGACCGTACCTATCCAGGGTTATTATTTTAAAGCTGTGAAAGTGCATAATTATGAATTTTGTCAACATTTGGTTAAAGTCTACGGATATCACCTCTGGCTTTTCAAATGCTGGCTGTACAGTGGTGAAAAGTGCAATGTTTATCCAGAATAGTGATCTCGATCAGTATAACCTACAAAATTGTATGGTTTCTCCTGAAGCATAATATCTAGCCATTGTCAAATCCAATCTGTCAATTTGTTTTGACGTACTCTTAAAACTATGAAAAATGCGAATGGATCTAGAATACAGATCCGGTATCAGATCATTTCCAAATGTTAATGGAGTCTTGCATGTCCTCAGACTTATCTGTGGTGAAAATTGGATAAAAATCTGTCTGTTTGTTTTAAAGTTATTTTTAAAATGGTGAAAATGTACATCCACCTCTAGTATCACGGTACCGATTCGGATCATCTCCAAAATTTACCGGGGTCGTCTATGACGTACTGCTGGTGAATACAGTGTCAATATCCGTATTGGCTTTGGGTGAATATTTCGAGAAAATCTCCCGAATAGTTTTTACGTAACCCTGTCCACTGATACACACAAATATATAAATTAATTAATAAACTGACTCAAAAATATAACCTCCTTGTAGGATAATAATAATAATAATAAAAATAATAATAATAATAATGATAATAATAATAATAATAATAATAATAATAATAATAATAATAATAATAATAATAATGCTTCGGTAGAAATACTTGACGAGTTGAATTCTTGTTGATGTCTCAAAATCAGAAATTCTGAAAAAATTTTCTGTACGTCTCATAATCTGTCTCTCACAGGTAAAAATTACGGTCCGCCACTAGTGTGTCTATATTCTTACTACAGTGAGGAGATGCAGATTCAGCCATTTAAAAAAAAATTATATAGAAAATTAAAGAGAATTCCGCGTTTATTCCAGGTGAAATCCGTAATTTTTTTTTTACCATGATATTAAGCTTCAAATTGAACTCCTTTCATCTTCTTAAAGAAGACTCAAGACTGAAGATGATGAGGGATAGTCTAGTCCTGATAATTGGACACAAGGGTGATAGGCAAATAATAGTGTTGTTTTGGGCTGGAAATAAAACATACCAAGAAAGATCAATAGATGTAGAATTAGGAGTTAGCAGAAATGAGCATGAGGAAGATCTAAATCAATCTGGATGAATACTTTCCCTTTTCTGTGTTGTCTTGATTTGTGGTATCTTGAGATTCGTGGAAGGTGCATCACCTGAGGCGATAAGACTTTTTCTGGAAGGGTGTCTCTGTTGCTCTTGTAAATTCTGCTTTTACTATTAGCATTCTTGTCATTTTCATTGCTTTTCCTTATTGCTGTTTTATACTAATTTCTCTGGAAACACATTTCTTATTGCCTGTCTTTTATGTATATCGATATCATTTATATAACTGTTCAACTATCACTTATTTTATGCAACTTTGTGTCCTTATGGTCTCTTGTATACAGGTGTTAGTGGCTTTTAAATGTTTATATTTGCGAATTTTTTAGTTCCATTTTCATAATTTTTGAGCTGGAAGATGGTCATCTGAAACCTCTGAAACCGGATTGGTCCAAGTTAATGAACATATCTTTACAGTTGCCTGGAAAGGGATTTATTTGTGTCAACTTTGTAAGTAAATAATAATAATAATAATAATAATAATAATAATAATAATAATAATAATAATAATAATAATAATAATAATAATAATAATAGTACTAGTAGTAGTAATAATAATAATAATAATAATATTGCATCCTTGCAAAATTATTTTAATCATTAATTTTCAGAATTCTACTACTATGATTTGGTGACACGCATTAAAAATATAATAATCAATTTCGATACAACGTTAATTGGTTGGCATTGCAAGTTTCGCGTGTCCTTCATATAAGAATCCTTTATGTAAGCAGCAACATGATTTGTTTTAATAGGAAAGTCAGATAAGCCTTCATTTGAATGACATATCTAGTAAACTGCCCACACATGTAAACAGTAAATTGTGCACACAAACACACAAAAATTCTTATTGAATGAATTCACCCTTGGGTCTTTGAACGAAGGAAACTATGAGGTTTAGTGATGAAATATCATATATATATATATATATATATATATATATATATATATATATATATATATATATATATATATATATATATATATATATATATATATATATATATTGGCGTGCTACTGTCTTAAGCACACATTTGAGTATGAGTTGTTTTCAGATGTATTTAAATGGATTAACTGAATACATCTTAATAGTTTTTAAGTTTTATTCTATAAAACAACAGAGTTAAACATCTCCATCACTGGAGGAAGCTGTGTGGGTCCAGATGACCAATTCTGGTGAAGTTTAGATATGAACTGAATAAATTATCGATATCACAGATATCGTATGCTTGGTTTAATTTAGCCACGTGACGGAATCGGAAGACACCTGCATCCGGTGACGTCACAAACTTTCACACGAGGAGACAATGTGTTGACGTTAAGAAAGAATGTCAATTTGCCGAGGTTTGCATTATACGTCCTGTTTACAATTTTGAATGACTACAGCAAATCCCAGGGTTAGTTCTTCCAACCAACATGACATATTACGTCATTTGTTTTAAACATGTAATATTAACTATTCTAATCATTACATTAGCTCGGCCAGCTATCTCAATTTTTTTACAAAAATTTAACAACAAGCCGAAACATGGTTATTAGGTGTGACTGGACATACGCATTATTCTTTGTTTAACTTTAGCCATAATCAACTGAGGACGAATGTCCAAATAGGCACATTAAAAAATAATAACAATAATGCATACAAAAAAGATATTACCAAAGCAAAAAGAAAAATGCATGATAAAACCAAGATCATATATATGGTACATTGCTAGCAAATGATTACATGGTACCAAAAAACAAAACAAATTCTGACTTACATATGATTCGGTAACTTGATAAAGAATAATTGTTACCTTTGTTAGAAACAAGATACTCAATTTTTAGTGCACAAACACGAATTCCTGGTACGTACACGTACCACGGTTTCGTACATATATATATATATATATATATATATATATATATATATATATATATATATATATATATATATATATATATATATATATATATATATATATATATATTTATATATAGGGCTGATATATTTTATTAGATGCCCATAGATTCTGTTATATATTTTATTATTATTTTTTTTTTTTTTTTTCTTTTCTTTTTTAACATTCCGGCTTATATATTTTTATTAGATGCCGAGAGAAAAAATGATTTATATCCTTTTTTATTTTATCTATTTTTTAAATGTTGTTTTTTAAATGTATTTTTAACAATGCAAATGTAGAGAATTTCTTTAATTACATATTACTAGCGTACTAATCAGCTTTTCATACAAACATCTTCCCGACAAATTACTCCCTTTGCGAATGAGGTGGCCACTCAAACAGCTTTGAACTGGATTAAATAGGGGGTATTGTCAGTGCTCTGCAACTCATTCCTTTTTAGCTGCTTGCTGTGCCGTAACCTACGCCAAACAAGGATGTTCACGGCGATAAATATCACCACCGTGAAACACAAACCAGCCAGTATTATGGGGTGAAGAATTTCTTCATAAGTCGGTGACAGGTGGTCCTTTTCGGTAAGTTTCATCAACCGCTTTGCCACATTTCCGTTGTATGGGAGAGGAAGTGCTGGCATAGTAGAGGTCCACGTGAAGTTCGCGAAGTAGGCTCGTTCTCTGATGATTGTCCGTAGACCAGTCACCATGGAATTCGGGGAAGTCCCGATACAACCATCTGCTGCGACGAAGATGTGGGTGAAGGATATGGATCCGTCAGGGCATGATACATTGAAGCCGTCCTTGTCGTATCGTATCCACGAGCCATTATTCAGTCTGCAATTGAATTCTTTATTGTCAAAGGGATAAAGCTTATCCAGACAATTTTCACTTGTATGGGAGAGAGCACCGTCTAGCACTATACCTAACTCGCATGAATCCATTAAGTTTTTACGGAATTCAAATGAGTCAGCTGTACATATTTTTCTATCCATTGCGTCTGAACAGTGAGTTAATTGATTTAAGTCTTTAATGACCGTATATGTTTCCTTGTCTGGGGAAATCAATACGTGTCCTGTCAAACTGGATATTACTGGATTTGAGTGATTCGTCATGAAAGTCGGAAATGGTGATATCCTGTAAGATTGCCAGGCATCAGAAGAATCAAAGGGAATTGTAATCCTAATCTTGTTATTATCTACGTTTACTGTAATTAGGCTGTAATAAAATTCTAACCTATGTTCGTCTAACAAAGGAACATAGCCTAGTTTATCCCTTCCGTTCTCCAAAACTAATTTTAAGTAACGTATAGGCAACAAATGGGGTGACAATACACCTTTAGTTGCTAACGTGATAGCTTCTACATAATCCTTGGACTTCTCTATGAAATGTGCAATTCTGTTATGTATGTGATCTATCTTTGAATCATAATACGTTAATGTTGCCAACAAATCCTGTACTTCCATAATTTGAACGATATTATCTGAATGTTCATTTAACAAATCCATAATTTTATTGATTGAAGCTAACTGATCCCTTAGTTCTGACATAATCAATTCATCTTTATGAGTCAAGAACTCAATTTTCTTATTTTGATTACTAATTTTAAGACGATTGGAAATTCCTAACCCTAAACTTGCAACAGACCCAAAGATGCTTAATGCAGCATAAATGAACGGAGTCCGTCTTTCTTTATGTTCGTGTCCTACAGTCCACATCAAAAGGTCATAAGCCAAAGATCCTGTCTCGCCAGTCTTATTTTTCAAGTCATCAGATAGCATCTCTGCAACTTTTAATGTTGATCCAAGCAAACTCTTAGTAGTCAAATGAATGTCAGAAAAGGGCTCAACTATAAACTAACACCTAAGTTTGAAGGCCCATTTAACATTTTGGAAACATTAACGGCCAATAGGTTTAGAATTCAAAACGTAGCCCAACCCACGGATGAGAGAATAGTACCATTGTCTCACATAAGAAATTAAAAAGAAAAGAGAGGAAAAGAAGTGAGGGAAAATTCTGTTCTGTTTTATGTGAGTAAAAGTTTTCTTTTTAATACAGGAGTAATTACATATATTTTTTCTCGTTACAGGTTTCCAAGATGAATTTTTTGTTGTTGGGAGTGATATTGTTCGCTCAGACATTTTTCTCGTATGGGATGAGTTCTAAGACTAAAAATGTATATTTTAAATATGGCAATATAGTTGAAAGACAAGAAGACATTTTTATTACATCAACCAACGTAATTGTCGAAGTGCATATGCAAGCAATTTTTCTTCAAGAGAATGATGTCACTAGCTTAAGAACTGCCATTTCAAGTTATTCTGCATCATTGGATGAGTTGCATAGCCCTGACAATACCCCCTATTTAATCCAGTTCAAAGCTGTTTGAGTGGCCACCTCATTCGCTAAGGGAGTAATTTGTCGGGAAGATGTTTGTATGAAAAGCTGATTAGTACGCTAGTAATATGTAATTAAAGAAATTCTCTACATTTGCATTGTTAAAAATACATTTAAAACAACATTTAAAAAATAAATAAAATAAAAAAGGATATAAATCATTTTTTCTCTCGGCATCTAATAAAAATATATAAGCCGGAATGTTAAAAAAAAGAAAAGAGAAAAAAAAAGAAAATATAATAAAATATATAACAGAATCTATGGGCATCTAATAAAATATATCAGCCCTATATATAAATATATATATATATATATATATATATATGTACGAAACCGTGGTACGTGTACGTACCAGGAATTCGTGTTTGTGCACTAAAAATTGAGTATCTTGTTTCTGAAAAAGGTAACAATTATTCTTTATCAAGTTACCGAATCATATGTAAGTCAGAATTTATTTTGTTTTTTGGTACCATGTAATCATTTGCTAGCAATGTACCATATATATGATCTTGGTTTTATCATGCATTTTTCTTTTTGCTTTGGTAATATCTTTTTTGTATGCATTATTGTTATTATTTTTTGATGTGCCTATTTTGGACATTCGTCCTCAGTTGATTATGGCTAAAGTTAAACAAAGAATAATGCGTATGTCCAGTCACACCTAATAACCATGTTTCGGCTTGTTGTTAAATTTTTGTAAAAAAAATTGAGATAGCTGGCCGAGCTAATGTAATGATTAGAATAGTTAATATTACATGTTTAAAACAAATGACGTAATATGTCATGTTGGTTGGAAGAGCTAACCCTGGGATTTGCTGTAGTCATTCAAAATTGTAAACAGGACGTATAATGCAAACCTCGCAAATTGACATTCTTTCTTAACGTCAACACATTGTCTCCTCGTGTGAAAGTTTGTGACGTCACCGGATGCAGGTGTCTTCCGATTCCGTCACGTGGCTAAATTAAACCAAGCATACGATATCTGTGATATCGATAATTTATTCAGTTCATATCTAAACTTCACCAGAATTGGTCATCTGGACCAACACAGCTTCCTCCAGTGATGGAGATGTTTAACTCTGTTGTTTTATAGAATAAAACTTAAAAACTATTAAGATGTATTCAGTTAATCCATTTAAATACATCTGAAAACAACTCATACTCAAATGTGTGCTTAAGACAGTAGCACGCCAATAAATGGTGGCAGCGGTGGGATATTTATCGCCGTGAACATCCTTGTTTGGCGTAGGTTACGGCACAGCAAGCAGCTAAAAAGGAATGAGTTGCATAGCCCTGACAATACCCCCTATTTAATCCATTTCAAAGCTGTTTGAGTGGCCACCTCATTCACTAAGGGAGTAATTTGTCGGGAAGATGTTTGTATGAAAAGCTGATTAGTACGCTAGTAATATGTAATTAAAGAAATTCACTACATTTGCATTGTTAAAAATACATTTAAAAAACAACATTTAAAAAATAAATAAAATAAAAAATATACAGAACTAATAGCGCTTAAAACTAAAACTGCGATTGAATGCGCTAGGAAGTTTTACGAGTGTTACATTTGTAAACATGGAATTCCACACATGATAATCTCAGACTCGGGTGGTGAATTTAATAATCACTTTCTTACCTCATTGTGTGAATTCCTCAACATAAAGAAGATTAATACCATGATATATCACCCAGAGTCGAATGGGCTAGTGGAAAGAGCAAATAGGAAGATATTAAATATATTGAGGGTAACACTAGGGGGATCAGACCCCAACTGGGATATTGCAATACCGGCGGCACTGAGTACTCTGAATTATTCATATCATATATCAATTAAAATGTCACCGCATGAAGCATTGTATGGTACCCCAGTTAGAACACCTTTCCATGTATTAACGCCTACAACTAATATATCAAATCCTTTAAAAGAATGTATAAATGCAAGTATAAGTCGATATGATATCCTTCGAAAGAAGTTATAAGAATCACAAATCATAATGAAAAGGAATCATGATAAAATAGCGAAACCAACTAAAACATATACCGTGGGTGATAACATCTATATTCAAATCAATGTCAGAAAAGGGCTCAACTATAAACTAACACCTAAGTTTGAAGGCCCATTTGGTGGCAGCGATTAAACTCTAAGAGTTTGCTTGGATCAACATTAAAAGTTGCAGAGATGCTATCTGATGACTTGAAAAATAAGACTGGCGAGACAGGATCTTTGGCTTATGACCTTTTGATGTGGACTGTAGGACACGAACATAAAGAAAGACGGAATCCGTTCATTTATGCTGCATTAAGCATCTTTGGGTCTGTTGCAAGTTTAGGGTTAGGAATTTCCAATCGTCTTAAAATTAGTAATCAAAATAAGAAAATTGAGTTCTTGACTCATAAAGATGAATTGATTATGTCAGAACTAAGGGATCAGTTAGCTTCAATCAATAAAATTATGGATTTATTAAATGAACATTCAGATAATATCGTTCAAATTATGGAAGTACAGGATTTGTTGGCAACATTAACGTATTATGATTCAAAGATAGATCACATACATAACAGAATTGCACATTTCATTGAGAAATCCAAGGATTATGTAGAAGCTATCACGTTAGCAACTAAAGGTGTATTGTCGCCCCATTTGTTGCCTATACGTTACTTAAAATTAGTTCTGGAGAACGGAAGGGATAAACTAGGCTATGTTCCTTTGTTAGACGAACATAGGTTAGAATTTTATTACAGCCTAATTACAGTAAACGTAGATAATAACAAGATTAGGATTACAATTCCCTTTGATTCTTCTGATGCCTGGCAATCTTACAGGATATCACCATTTCCGACTTTCATGACGAATCACTCAAATCCAGTAATATCCAGTTTGACAGGACACGTATTGATTTCCCCAGACAAGGAAACATATACGGTCATTAAAGACTTAAATCAATTAACTCACTGTTCAGACGCAATGGATAGAAAAATATGTACAGCTGACTCATTTGAATTCCGTAAAAACTTAATGGATTCATGCGAGTTAGGTATAGTGCTAGACGGTGCTCTCTCCCATACAAGTGAAAATTGTCTGGATAAGCTTTATCCCTTTGACAATAAAGAATTCAATTGCAGACTGAATAAGGGCTCGTGGATACGATACGACAAGGACGGCTTCAATGTATCATGCCCTGACGGATCCACATCCTTCACCCACATCTTCGTCGCAGCAGATGGTTGTATCGGGACTTCCCCGAATTCCATGGTGACTGGTCTACGGACAATCATCAGAGAACGAGCCTACTTCGCGAACTTCACGTGGACCTCTACAATGCCAGCACTTCCTCTCCCATACAACGGAAATGTGGCAAAGCGGTTGATGAAACTTACCGAAAAGGACCACCTGTCACCGACTTATAAAGAAATTCTTCACCCCATACTGCTGGCTGGTTTGTGTTTCACGGTGGTGATATTTATCGCCGTGAACATCCTTGTTTGGCGTAGGTTACGGCACAGCAAGCAGCTAAAAAGGAATGAGTTGCATAGCCCTGACAATACCCCCTATTTAATCCAGTTCAAAGCTGTTTGAGTGGCCACCTCATTCGCTAAGGGAGTAATTTGTCGGGAAGATGTTTGTATGAAAATCTGATTAGTACGCTAGTAATATGTAATTAAAGAAATTCTCTACATTTGCATTGTTAAAAATACATTTAAAACAACATTTAAAAAATAAATAAAATAAAAAAGGATATAAATCATTTTTTCTCTTGGCATCTAATAAAAATATATAAGCCGGAATGTTAAAAAAAAGAAAAGAGAGAAAAAAAAAATATATATAACAGAATCTATGGGCATCTAATAAAATATATCAGCCCTATATATAAATATATATATATATATATATATATGTACAAAACCGTGGTACGTGTACGTACCAGGAATTCGTGTTTGTGCACTAAAAATTGAGTATCTTGTTTCTGACAAAGGTAACAATTATTCTTTATCAAGTTACCGAATCATATGTAAGTCAGAATTTATTTTGTTTTTTGGTACCATGTAATCATTTGCTAGCAATGTACCATATATATGATCTTGGTTTTATCATGCATTTTTCTTTTTGCTTTGGTAATATCTTTTTTGTATGCATTATTGTTATTATTTTTTGATGTGCCTATTTTGGACATTCGTCCTCAGTTGATTATGGCTAAAGTTAAACAAAGAATAATGCGTATGTCCAGTCACACCTAATAACCATGTTTCGGCTTGTTGTTAAATTTTTGTAACAAAAATTGAGATAGCTGGCCGAGCTAATGTAATGATTAGAATAGTTAATATTACATGTTTAAAACAAATGACGTAATATGTCATGTTGGTTGGAAGAGCTAACCCTGGGATTTGCTGTAGTCATTCAAAATTGTAAACAGGACGTATAATGCAAATCTCGGCAAATTGACATTCTTTCTTAACGTCAACACATTGTCTCATCGTGTGAAAGTTTGTGACGTCACCGGATGCAGGTGTCTTCCGATTCCGTCACGTGGCTAAATTAAACCAAGCATACGATATCTGTGATATCGATAATTTATTCAGTTCATATCTAAACTTCACCAGAATTGGTCATCTGGACCAACACAGCTTCCTCCAGTGATGGAGATGTTTAACTCTGTTGTTTTATAGAATAAAACTTAAAAACTATTAAGATGTATTCAGTTAATCCATTTAAATACATCTGAAAACAACTCATACTCAAATGTGTGCTTAAGACAGTAGCACGCCAATAAAATATCACCACCGTGAAACACAAACCAGCCAGTATTATGGGGTGAAGAATTTCTTCATAAGTCGGTGACAGGTGGTCCTTTTCGGTAAGTTTCATCAACCGCTTTGCCACATTTTCGTTGTATGGGAGAGGAAGTGCTGGCATTGTAGAGGTCCACGTGAAGTTCGCGAAGTAGGCTCGTTCTCTGATGATTGTCCGTAGACCAGTCACCATGGAATTCGGGGAAGTCCCGATACAACCATCTGCTGCGACGAAGATGTGGGTGAAGGATGTGGATCCGTCAGGGCATGATACATTGAAGCTGTCCTTGTCGTATCGTATCCACGAGCCATTATTCAGTCTGCAATTGAATTCTTTATTGTCAAAGGGATAAAGCTTATCCAGACAATTTTCACTTGTATGGGAGAGAGCACCGTCTAGCACTATACCTAACTCGCATGAATCCATTAAGTTTTTACGGAATTCAAATGAGTCAGCTGTACATATTTTTCTATCCATTGCGTCTGAACAGTGAGTTAATTGATTTAAGTCTTTAATGACCGTATATGTTTCCTTGTCTGGGGAAATCAATACGTGTCCTGTCAAACTGGATATTACTGGATTTGAGTGATTCGTCATGAAAGTCGGAAATGGTGATATCCTGTAAGATTGCCAGGCATCAGAAGAATCAAAGGAAATTGTAATCCTAATCTTGTTATTATCTACGTTTACTGTAATTAGGCTGTAATAAAATTCTAACCTATGTTCGTCTAACAAAGGAACATAGCCTAGTTTATCCCTTCCGTTCTCCAGAACTAATTTTAAGTAAAGTATAGGCAACAAATGGGGCGACAATACACCTTTAGTTGCTAACGTGATAGCTTCTACATAATCCTTGGACTTCTCTATGAAATGTGCAATTCTGTTATGTATGTGATCTATCTTTGAATCATAATACGTTAATGTTGCCAACAAATCCTGTACTTCCATAATTTGAACGATATTATCTGAATGTTCATTTAACAAATCCATAATTTTATTGATTGAAGCTAACTGATCCCTTAGTTCTGACATAATCAATTCATCTTTATGAGTCAAGAACTCAATTTTCTTATTTTGATTACTAATTTTAAGACGATTGGAAATTCCTAAACCTAAACTTGCAACAGACCCAAAGATGCATAACCCTGGATAGGTACGCTCCTCGGACACCCCTTTAAGGGTATACTCGGACGCGAACGACCCCGACGCCAAAAAAAATTCTTGAAAAATCAGTTTTTGCAGTAACCTCCTTTTTTCTTTTTCCAAAAAAAACTTCTATGAATGCTTAAAACAACTGTAAAGATAAATACTACTCATCTGCAGAAAAACTATTTATTATAAATATTTTAAAAAATTAAGTAGAAAAAAAAGACCTGACATAAAAATTCATAAAAAAAAAGTTTATACATATATACACAAATCCTTTTAGGAATTGATTCTTGAATGTTTAGGACACATCTTGATGTATTTTGGATGAAGTCAGACCCATGGAGGTGAAGATCTGAAATGAGAAAAAAAGGGTAACTTTTTTTGGCCAAAAAAATTTGTCCAAATTTCATGAATTTTTTTGGGTACCCAAATGAAATAGGAAGTGGCTAATTTTTTTAGGGAATAAACATATGTTATCCTAAAATAGAAATATGTAAAAAAAATCTTCATTATTTTGTAAATTACATTTATATCAGGGGCCATATCTAAAGGTAATTTTTTGAGTACTTAGAAATTTCGTAAAAAAATACATATATTTAATATATAATATGATATTTATGTAGGTAAAAATATACCAAAATATCACAAATTCTATAGGGAACAAGAATATATATAGATAGGGCAGCTTACGCTTCGGATATGTCCACAAAATGGCCGCCAACCACACTGACTCAGACTCCCTAATCTGCCACTTGAAATGTAGGAAGGGTATGTCAATTTCAAGGTGTTATTTACTAATCTAATTATTATTGGATATGCATAAAAATTGTATGGTGGGTTGCTGGATAATTGTCGATTATTTTACGACTATAAAATTAAAATTCTGATCCAAAAAAATTTTTTTGAAGGGAAATAAAATCGAAAAAAAAAAATGTAAAACAATATAATATTTTAGCTAAAAAAATTTGATGATATTCAATCAAAAAAAAAGTAAACAAAATTTTCCGACAAATAAACATCTAGAGGAATCATTACTCTGTGATAGTTCCTTAGTACGTAGTAATTTTGAAAGAATTGGGAAAAAACGAAAAAATGGCAATCACCGGAAAATCGAACACATTCCTATATATACGCCATATCTGGCTACAAAAAAGATAGGCATGGGTAGCCAGATCATCTAGAAACACTTTCCAACACTATAAAAATATAAGTTTTGCGACACTACTTGCCAATTCCTTACGGTAACATGACTAAGCGAAAAAATGCAAAACAAATAAAAAGGGGCACTCGCGGAAAAATGGCTAACATTCTAATATACGGCATTTCAGAAAAAAAAAATTCAGCCACGTGCTAGGCAAACCATCAAGGCACATTTTCCGACAAATAAACATCTAAATGAATCATTACTCTGTGATAGTTCCTTAGTACGTAGTAATTTTGAAAGAAATGGGAAAAAACGAAAAAATGGCAATCACGGGAAAATCGAACACATACCTATATATACGCCATATCTGGTTAAAAAAAAAAGATAGGCATGGGTAGCCAGATCATCTAGAAACACTTTCCAACACTATAAAATTATAAGTTTTGCGACACTACTTGCCAATTCCTTACGGTAACATGACTCAGCAAAAAAATGCAAAACAAATAAAAGGGGCACTCGTGGAAAATGGCCATTCTAATATACGGCATTTCAGAAAAAAAAAAATTCAGCCACGTGCTAGGCAAACCATCAAGGCACATTTTCCGACAAATAAACATATAAATGAATCATTACTCTGTGATAGTTCCTTAGTACGTAGTAATTTTGAAAGAAATGGGAAAAAACGAAAAAATGGCAATCACAGGAAAATCGAACACATACTTATATATACGCCATATCTGGCTAAAAAAAAAATAGGCATGGGTAGCCAGATCATCTAGAAACACTTTCCAACACTATAAAAATATAAGTTTTGCGACACTACTTGCCAATTCCTTACGGTAACATGACTAAGCAAAAAAATGCAAAACAAATAAAAAGGGGCACTCGCGGAAAAATGCCCAACATTCTGATATACGGCATCTCAGATAAAAAAAAAGACATGCACGTGTTAGCCCAACCATCAAGGCACACTTTCTAACACATAAACATGAAAAAAAAAATCAATAATATACGGCAATTCCTTACTACGTTGTAAATTTTTCAAATATTGAAAAAAAACAGAAATTGGCAACCGTAGTTAAATACCCAATATACCAATAACTACGTCGTATCTGACAAAAACAAAATCACACATGGGTAGCCAGATCATCTAGACACACTTTCCAACACTAAAAAAGCAAAAGTTTTACGACACTATTTCGCAATATCTTACGGAAAAATGACTTGGCAAAAAAATGAAAAAAAATGAAAAAGGGGTACTCGCGGTAAAATGCCCGACATTCTAATATACGGCATCTCAGATAAAAAAAAAGACATGCACGTGTTAGCCCAACCATCAAGGCACACTTTCTAACACATAAACATGAAAAAAAAATGAATAATATACGGCAATTCCTTACTACGTAGTAATTTTTACAAATATTGAAAAAAAAACAGAAATTGGTAACCGCAGTTAAATACCCAATATACCAATAACTACGTCGTATCTGACAAAAACAAAGTCATGCATGGGTAGCCAGATCATCTAGACACACTTTGCAACACTAAACAAGCAAAAGGTTTTACGACACTATTTGGCAATATCTTACGGAAAAATGACTTGGCAAAAAAATGAAAAAAAATGAAAAAGGGGCACTCGCGGTAAAATGGTCCTCGTGGTGATGAACGACATTTTAACTAAAAAAAAAATCATGCACATGGTAGCCAAACAATCCACCAAGACTTTCCACAACTGATAACCTATACAAGTTGCACCATTCTACGACAATTTCATAATACGTAATAACTTTGATAATTATGCAAACTACCTTAGAAGGGTAAACTCGGTCGCGCTCGACCCCGACGCGTCTCAGAAATCGGGGAAGGAGTACAGCTACAGCAATGCACATCTGGACACTACTAGAGCGTGTAGGGGAGACACCTCCTGCAGGTCGATCACCCACAAATTCAGTCACGGGGGTGAGTCACGTGAGAAAAACCTGTTTTTTTTTGACGCTCGGGGTCGAGAACGACCCACCGTACCTATCCAGGGTTAATGCAGCATAAATGAACGGATTCCGTCACGTGGCTAAATTAAACCAAGCATACGATATCTGTGATATCGATAATTTATTCAGTTCATATCTAAACTTCACCTGAATTGGTCATCTGGACCAACACAGCTTCCTCCAGTGATGGAAATGTTTAACTCTGTTGTTTTATAGAATAAAACTTAAAAACTATTAAGATGTATTCAGTTAAGGGGACCGTCTGGGTTGGTTTTTTGGCATAACCAACTTGAAAAACTCAAAAATCGTTTTATTGTCTCTCTGTATAGAGAAACATATCGTACATGCTCTCCAGAAGTTTCAACCCATTATTTTTACAAATAACGAAGATATAGAGGTTTTTAAATGATGACGTCATCCCTACTGTGTCGTCTGCATGACGTAGTTTGACAAAATCGTCTTTGTGTGTAATTTTGCATATATATAGCGATTTTTCACTTATATTTCGATCTATCGTACGTCTGGCAGAAATGGAAGGCATTTGTAGAGTGTAGATGAACGAAGTCTACTACAATAACAGAAGCCAAAGTTGCCAAAGATGTATAGAAGTTATAATGTATGTCTATGTTTACTTGAAGTTCGTATGTACATTGTGTTTCCACAACGCCTTCGGGAACATTATAGCAAGGCCAATGTTACCTAAGGTTGTAGAAAGAACAAATAGTCAATAATTTTTCCAAACAATGAAAATA
>NC_090750.1:7874772-7887272 GCF_036898095.1 Palaemon carinicauda
AGAGAGAGGAGAGAGAGAGAGAGAGAGAGAGAGAGAGAGAGAGGGAGAGAGAGAGAGAGAGAGAGAGAGAGATTATGGTTAATTCTAATCTTATAGTGTACATTCAAATACGTTTTAAACCATAGAAGACAAAGATACATATTTATCTATGTAACAAATTGTCTAATTAAAATGTGCAGTTGTAAAGAATCTTACTCTATAAACAGAGAGAGAGAGAGAGAGAGAGAGAGAGAGAGAGAGAGAGAGAGAGAGAGAGAGATTATGGTTAATTCTAATCTTATAGTGTACATTCAAATACGTTTTAAACCATAGAAGACAAAGATACATATTTATCTATGTAACAAATTGTCTAATTAAAATGTGCAGTTGTAAAGAATCTTACTCTAATTTTGGTTTTAATATCATTGCCATCCAAAATTCTAAGAGAGAAAAAAAAAATAGATTCAGTGTAAAAGTCACCTGGAAGAGGCGTTGTTATTGTAGATTTCTGTCACATTCCCACAGGCCTGGAAGAGGCTACAACATCCCTAAATTTCTGTGTTGCGATTTTTTTTTTTTTTTTTTTTTTTTTTTTGTATTTCATAGCTATTCTTAAGTCATTCGTTATGGACTCTGCGATTAAGAAAGACGTCTTCTTGATAGATTTTAATATGGGCCACTATTCAGAAAACATTATATAATTTCATTGGAAGACAAAAAAACATGAGGGAATGAAGGTAAAATTATCTTTATTTATGTGGAAATATTAACTTTGTATTACAATTAAGAAATTATCCTTCTGGGAGTAACATATTAGAATTCAAGATTTTTTGAGCCTTCTGTATTTACAAAGGCTAACTTTGAATAAGATTGTGCAGTAATTGAATAGCTATAAAAGATAGACTAAGTTGGCTATAAAGGAATGAATTTTATAATTACTCATAAAAATGTAAATACATAGTTTTAGAATGGATAGATAAATTAAAGGAATAAAGCCTAACTGACAGAGGAATGTAGAAATCGTTACATA
Source organism: Palaemon carinicauda (assembly GCF_036898095.1). NCBI lineage: Eukaryota > Metazoa > Arthropoda > Malacostraca > Decapoda > Palaemonidae > Palaemon > Palaemon carinicauda. The sequence continues at coordinate 7,875,782 of NC_090750.1, forward strand.
CTGAAATGCTTCTCCAAATGGCATAAAACGAAAGAGTTGACAGATGATAAAAAAATATATACATTATCATTCTACTTATCAAAGACCTTCTTAGTATCCATCAAGAGATAAAACCTAAAAGGCCAGAAGTCCCCGAAGAATGTTGATAATTATTTGCCTCTTCTAAGGAATCATATGGGTGATTCAAATGATGGAATCTGAGGGAACGGAAGTCCTGGAAGGATGATCCACAAGTGGGCCCACCGGAGAGTCTTGTGGATAGTTTGGTGAAGTTGAAGGGCTGGGAGGAAGGGAAGGTCTTGAAGCAGGTCAGGCAGGAGTAATAGTGCTCTTGGAAATGCACAGATCTGTGGATATTGAGTCTTTGTCTCGACCCCGAATCTTCTCCCACAATTCTTGCAAGGGAAAAGGATCACTGAGGCTTCAGAAGCCGAGTCTTGGTCATCAGAGGGTGTCTGGGTCCTTCGGCTGTTGGGGGACTGCAGAGGAGATTCATTCCTGTTCCTGGTGGAGACGAACTGAGGATAAGATTCTCTCCTACTCAATCTGGATGAGGGCTTTGAAGGGGATCCGCTCCTCCTGTTGTTGGAGAAGGACCGGCTAGGCGGTCTTCCTCTCCTGCCGCTGGAGAGTGGTTTTCAAGGCTGACCCGCTGGAGGAGGAACTGGACAATTTAGGGGAAGCTTCGTTGGAGGATGACTGACCGTTAACATTACGAGTCGACTGTTTAGAATACTTGGCCTTGCTGACTGACCCCATCCGCGTACGAATGCTGCTATTCGGGATTATCTTTTTCAGAGGCATCCTGCATCGAAATAACAAAGACATTGATATTAGAATCTCGTTAAAGTAGAACAATGAAAGAATCTCTATTGAATGCTAGAATGAAATATAGAGTATGGTAACAACCGTTATAAAAAAAGAATAAACCTTTCGTACACAATTATTTAAAAAGCATCTACCAAACACAAACAGGAATAGCGTGGAATATCAAGTTACCAAAGAATAAATATTTCCCCTGTTTAAATTTCTATGTTGAAAATTAAATCACATATCAAATATCTTACAATCTTTGCATGCAAATACAGTTCAGTTTTATCTATCATATTGTTAAGCAATGAAACCCTTATGACCTTAGATCAAATGACAGAATATAACACTAATATAGTTTTAGAATGAATCATGAGTTATATTCTTTAACTTTACTTTTTAGCTAGAATATCTCAAACGAAATCATGAGAAGTTTTAACCTTAGTTTAAAGTCCATTTGTATTACCTTTCGGTGTATCAATCATTTACTATAGTAAAACCAATCTGTCGTGGCCGCTGGGACGATTTTTGACCCCAGTGTAGAGCGTAATCGTGTCAAAATAATTCAAACCACTTGAAGGAGAAATGAACACTGTACTTAGACACTATAGTAAAACCAATCTGTCGTGGCCGCTGAGACGATTTCTGTCCCACTATGCAGCGTACACGTATCAAAATAATTCGACCAATTTAAGGAAAAAAGAACACCGTACTTAGACAAGATCCATCCAAACTGAGTGAAACTGACAAAGCCTAGCCGCTTTATGACAGATGCCGTTCCTTTTTGGCTATTCTCACAGATTAACCAGAGGTGGCTACGATTAACCAGAAGTTAAATCCAGTCTCTCTCTCTCTCTCCTCTCTCTCTCTCTCTCTCTCTCTCCTCTCTCTCTCTCTCTCTCCTCTCCTCTCTCTCTCTCATCCCTTCACCTATTCCAAATCCACTGATTAACTTAGTCCCCTCTCTCTGTTATTCTTGTCGAACATATATATTTCATAAGGTAAGGTTTCATTTGTATAATGATAATTGGAACCATTTTTTTTTTTTTCGAAATTATAATCCCAGGTTATTTGCCAGTTTTATCCTATTTTCGTAGTAAGACTCTGGCAAGATGGCGAGTTTGAAATCTTTAAGGTCACAAGGGTAAATTTATCAGGCAAAGATCAGGGAGCCATATTTTAATCCCCAGAATGGTTGATCTTGGAGTATAAAATAGAGTGATAAAGACTGCATAAGCTATCAAATTTAAACGACTGGAAACTTAAGTATACAGTACAGTGTGCACAAGTATTTCACAATGAAGATAAAGAGCGGCCCTTTTACTGATGTAACTAAAGCATGTAATCACACGTTTGAAGCCACTAATGTTACTGAAATAATGATTCGTCGAACGATCACACAAGAAGAATGTGAAAAAACCTAAATTTCAATAAAAAACAAAGTATCATACTGCTCTTGACGACTTCAACAAATATGTTTAAGAACAGTGATAAACTTATATGCACGAAAGAGAATCCCCACCTTTGAAAAAAAAAATACTGGTGGTAGGTGGAGAAAACGTTGCATTCAATGGATGGAAAGAATCTCCAAGGAAAGTCTACATTATATACACACAAACAGAGAGAGAGAGAGATTAAACTGACTTTACCCTTTAAGAAATCCTAATCTTCTAAGATGAAAGACCATTGATTGACGGATGTGACCAGGAGACCACAAACACGAAAATATCGGTAGTGAAAGATAATTATCTGACTAGGACAGAGCAATTAAAAAGGTTTAAAAAGTCTTCTCTTTAAATAACTTTCAAACTCATTATAAGCATGGTTTATGGTTAGATGCCAGTTTTCGATATATATTTATTTATATACAGTATATATATATATATATATATATATATATATATATATATATATATATATATATATATATATATATATATATATATATATATATATATATATATTATATATATATATATATATATATATATATATATATATATATATAATGTTGTTATTTAAGGTGATCGTATACCAGCAAGTACAGTTGTAAAGAAAGGGTAAGGGAAAATAGGATAGTTATCCCTGTATTAGTGTTAATCTCTTAATCTGGCTTTATTGTTGTTTTCAAAGGTTTTTCGACTTGTCTCTAAAGAAAGCTTCCTTCAAGGAAAAATGAACTAAGTGTTTACGTTCGGATACGAAAAGTTCTGGCAAAGAGCTCTTTTCAGCGGCCACCACGGAATGGTTTGACTATAGCCATCGAAACGGAGTGAAACTGATAAAGCGTAGCTGCTTTATGACAGGTGTCGTTCCTTTTTGACTAATCTCACAGGATTAACCAGAGGTTAGATCCTGGCTCTCTCTCTCTCTCTCTCTCTCCTCTCTCTCTCTCTCCTCTCTCTCTCTCTCTCTCTCTCTCTCTCTCTCCTCTCTCTCTCTCAAAGGCAAATTTATCAGGCAAAGATCAGTGAGCCATATTTAATCCCCTGAATGGTAAACTTTACAGTCAATGGATGCAAAGAGTCTCTAATGAAATTGCTATATGATATAGAGTAGAGAGAACGAAGATTAAATTGACTATTCCTTTAAGATATCGTAATCGTATAATATGAAAGACCATTGATTGAGGGATATGACCCGAACAGTCACCACATGCACGGAGATATAGGTAGTGAAAGATAAATATTTAAAAGGTTTTGTCTTTAAAAGGAACCCCTTTCAGGTTAATTATAAATAATGTTATATCTTGGTTATCCGTGTTCAATACAGGCGTAGGAGAATATATATATATATATATATTTATATATATATATATATATATATATATATATATTATATATATATATATATATATATATATATATATATATATATATATACATTATGTGTGTGTATGCCGGCAAGAAGAGACATTAAGTAAGCTATTATTGTAGAGATGTTATTTAGCCGATCTTATGCCAAAAAGTACTGTTGTAAAGAAAGAATAAAGGAGAGTTGGAGATTTGTCCTTGTATGAGTGTTAATCTCTTAATCAGCCTTTACTGTTGTTTTCAATGGTGTCAGGATTACGCAAAAACAAATTGACAGATTGGATTTTCATATTTTGGCAATGGCTAGATGTTATGCTTCAGTCGAAACCATACAATTTTGTAGGTGATACTGATCATCACTTTACAGCCACAATTTGAAAAGCTTAGGGTGATATCCGTAGACTGTAGTCAAATGTTGACAAAATTAATTAGGATGCACTTTCACAGCTTCGAAAAAATAATACGCACAAGGAATACCTACAGTATAATCATCCCCCTTCACGGTATGTAAGGACCATTCATTACCACATTCTTAATCTTAGACTTCAAATTCTTCTTTTCATTTCATATCTTTCTGAATTGGAGTCAAATACGATTCCCTTTCGTTATCTGGGAGAATATGCCTTCATCGTTAGTTCTCTGAAACAAACTACTGAAATAAAAAAAATGCAATGAGTAGTAGTAGGATATGAGAGTTTAAGAGAATTCAATCCATTACGAATTCGTAGAGGAAAATTAAACTGTCACAAGACAAGAAATATTTATATGAGTTAGATGATGGGGTAATGAAACAAATAACAATGAGACGACTGCAGTCACAAAGAAGTTGTTTTGTGACCTCGATGCTCTGAATTGGGCAATCAACATTAGCCAGGAGTTGTGTTGGGTGGGCGTCCATTTTTGATAATCTCTCATATTGCTGAGTCAAATCTCTTTCCAGTGACATAAGCCCACCTGTACTTAATCTGTTTATATGCTAGCAGGTACACCGGTGAGAGTGGACAGAAGGAGGCGAGAACCTGCCAGATGCGTACTCCCCGAGTGTGTCCGTAATTCATAAGTGATTTATTGTCATCTTCCATTATGATCAATTGACGGTAAACTGTTGCGGCATTCTAAAAGTCAGCTAGAGACTTATATTACCTAGTTATTTAATTGAAAAAAAAAAAAAAAAAATGGAGTTCTGTTGAAGATGTACTTAAATCATTTATTAACTTTGAAGAATTCTGCTCTTGTCTCTGTGGAAATTAACCTAGTCAATAAATCCTTTTACGATGTAAAAATCGTCTAATTCACCGCCTCTCATTATTTATTATCTAATTGCCATACATATTGACAAAACTGAATATTGTAAGATTACCATATTCTTCTTACAATAGTTATTAAAGTGCGTATTCTAAACCCCATTTAGCCTATATCGCATAATAAAGAAAACGCAGTTAAGTTCAATATAAATAAACCTTTAGATTAAAATCTAGAAAATATAATTATTATTATCATTATTATTATTATTATTATTAATTGCTAAGATATAACCCTAGTTGGAAAAGCAGAATACTATAAGCCAAGGGCCCCAACAGAGAAAATAGCAAAGTGAGGAAAGGAAACAAGGAAAAATTAAATATTTTAGGAACAGTAACAACATTAGAATAAATAATTCCTATATAAATTATAAATACTTTAACAAAACAGGAGGAAGAGAAATTAGATACAATAGTGTACCTGAGTGTACCCTCAAGCAAGAGAACTTTAACCCAAGACAGTAGAGGACCATTGTACAGAGGCTATGGCACTACCCAAGACTAGAGAACAATGGTTTGATTTTGGAGTGTCTTTCTCCTAGAAGAGTTGCTTACCATAGCTATAGAGTCTCTTCTACCCTTACTAAGAGGAAAGTAGCTACTAAACAAGTACAGTGCAGTAGTTAAACCCTTGGGTGAAGAAAAGGTAATTGATAATCTGTGTTGTCATGTGTATGAGGACAGAGGAGAATCTGAAGAATAGGCCAGACTATTCGTGCATGTGTAGGCAAAGGGAAAGAACCGTAACCAGAGAGAAGGATCCAATGTAGTACTCTCTGGCCAGTCAAAAGACCCCATAACTCTCTAGCGGTAGTATTTCAACGAGCGGCTGGTGCAAGATAAACAAGTAAAAAGTGAAAAGTCTAAAAGAACATATGGAAAGCAGTTTTATCTTCACTTTCAGTACCAATAGGATAATATAATACACACACACACACACACACACACAACACACACACACAAACAAATATCGGAAAAGGCTAGTGATAAGCAGGTATTCAAGAGACGTTAGCTGTTTAACGGTTTATTAGTAACTACCATAATATTTACAACAGAGATGTAAGCAGAACTCATTGTTAACAACTTAGGATAACAATCCCAATTACAAAACAAGGATACAAGGATAAAGTACCAATTACATCTTTAAATACATTTTGATGGGAAACGTATATGTATCATGTTTCCTCCCTTCTCTGTTTGCTTGGATTTTACAAAAAGTAAGCAAAATATAATTATATGAATTGAGAATAAAAAACAGTTATAATAAAAAAGTTGACTTTTCAAAATCATGACATACAGTGACTTCCCCCATAAAATGTAAAAGTCACTAAAAAGAATTTATGAAATGGAACAAATATAGATTAAAATAAGCAAAAGTAAGCAAAATTCTTAATTAACAAATAGAATTTCTTCAACATAAAATTCATGGACTCATATATGGCGTACTCATTTAAGGCTTGGACCATGCAGGTTTCAAATTAACTATTTAAATTTTAACCTCATGAGATTAACAAATCAAATAAAGTTTCTCATACGAATTTCACCATTGAAATATGACACCATATTCTTCTCATTTCTTGCATGACAAAATTTGTTCTCAATAAAGATATTATGCACCTCTGGGTTATATTTACCTTCCTTTGTCAAAATATCTGCGATCATCTCTTTTGTTTCAAGCCAGCTATAAGATTCAACAGAATTATCTTCCAACTTTTCTTCAAATCTGTTATTGTATTACGAAGCAATCACTCCTCCACCTGCTTTGTATTACCAATTGATTCCAGCAAAGGCCTAGAATCAGTAAACAACCTGACAGGAAGATTCACTGAATCTTTAATAGCTTTTCCAAAGAGTAATTGCCCAAGCTGTGCAGCAAAGAATACCGAATCATCAACTAATTTAAACCAATTCCTTGTTTCTGCTGCCTTTGCAGAGTGACAAACCTTTCGTATTGTCTTTGATTTCCAAAAAGATAGGCACAGCATCGTACATATTCTTTGATCCCAATAAAATAAGATTTCCCCCTATACTTTTATCATCAGTCCTATAAGAAGCGTCCCCTAGACCAAGAATAACAAGATCCATTTTATTGCCAACTCTGAACACATCTTTATTTGGTTTGCTATGGATTCTCTTAACGACCTGATTTATCCTCTTAAGAGCTCTTATCTTCGCTTCATTATTCTTCATCGACATTTAATAAAGTAATTATTGACAAATCTGGTCTAGTATTTGCGGCTAACCAACTTATCTTTCCTGCATATTTTCGATAAACTTTATTTTCTTGCTTTGTCAATGGATCATCAGGCTTATCTTTACGAATTTCTTGTATCTCTTTAATACTATTTGCATAATCTTCCATCGAGATTACAATTTCATCTGGTCTTTTGTATATCTATACCCGTGAATCTGAATTTATCCTTTTCAAACTTCTTGGAGATTTTTATATTCTTTTTCTTTAGCTTCAATCACTTCCGGCATCTTATGATATTTAAATGGGAGTTCCACTACAAATACGGTATTATCAAGGTGAAAGCATTCGGACTTCTTAGACCTCAGCTAAGAGGCACCAATAGAATCACCCTTTTGCTCAACATAATTAATGCTTTCATGATTACATGTGCTCTTTTCCTCTCTCTCTTTCATAAAATTACTGACTTCATTCTGGTTTCTTTCCTCTTCATCTCCCTTTTTAGTTAACTCAAGCTTTCTAGATCGAGATCTCGTTTTTCTTCTGCATTCACTTTTTAGTTCATCTTTCTCTTTATCAAGTTTCTCCTCAGTAATGTTACTTACTTTGTCAATCAGCTCTTTATCACTGTCTTCACGGGCATAAACTCTATATTGGCTGTACTTTACAATCTGCCACCTTTTTTAAATCACCGTTTTCCCATATGAAAACACCTCTGTTCCTATGAAAAAACACCTTTACTGGGCCGCACCAGCTTTTATTATTCTTCTCTTGATAAAATACAAGATCGCCCTCTTCATATTTAATGTCATTAAAACTACCCTTTCTCACTTCCGGAGTTTTGATCAACTTATTTTCAACTTCCTCTTCCCTAATTTCTTGGTTATCTCATGGTGCCTTTCCATGATCTTTGAAATCACTTCACTGTCAAATAAACACACTCTAGCTAAATTACCTGTTGAGATTCCTGGAAAAGTAATTGATTTCCATGTAACCAGTCTCATGGGTTCATATCCAAGTATATTTACATTAGTGTTGTGTGTCCATGCTGCCATATTTATTGCCATTTTTAAATCAATCTTTTTGTCTGTCTCTAGCATCTTGTTCACAGTAACATCAGCAGAATGACGATTTCTTTCATTTAAGCCATTGCTCTAAGGAGAGTATGGTGGACCAAACTTTACTGTAAAGCCAAACTTACTTGCATATTCATTTAACTCCTCATTCTGAAATTCATTTCCATTGTCAGCCCAAAAACCAATTGAAGGAAAACCAAACCGCCAGTTCCAAACATTATTCAAACCATCGACTACAGTTTCCATTCTCTTATTCGAAAGCACTACACCTGAAATAAATCTTGTGAATGAGCAAGCCATCCAAAGTATGTACTTATTTCCATTCTGCTTCAAATCGATAGCTACAATCTGGTTAAAATCAGTTACCTTTGGAATTGCTACTTTTGGCCTTCCCAAAGATCTTCTGAATTTCTGACAAACTCTAAAATTAATTACTACCTTCTTAATTGTTTTCCTAATTTCATCATTTAACAGATTAGCATTTCTATACGCCCAAATTAGCTGTTCTTCTCCTTTGTGGTTAGTTACCTCGTGAATTCTTTTAACTTGTTTATAACTTTGTACATATTTTCTCTTTTTCTTTTATAAAGAAGACTGTCTCATTTGTAGTCCAAGTGCCACAATTGTATAGTTGCAAAGCTTGATGTCCTCCATCAGTATCATGCAACTGAAATCTTTTTGACTTCTGTAAATTAATAACCATGATATTATCATGCATGATATCTACGTTCCATTCCTTTAATTTATTTTTGCCGAACAAGAAAGGAAAAATTTTGGCATCAATCACATATGTTTCAACTATCATCTTTACAAAACCATCTTCAGAATCTTTTTCTTTCCATACAACTGGAAGACTGATTATTTCTGCACTATGAAAAACAGGTCCATCACTAAATCTAAAATCCTGAGAACAAGATTTACTTTCAAAATCCTCCTTTCTAATATCGTTAATATCGAGATACCTGTCTAGCCATTTCCTTCCAACTAGAGTTTTTGGGCACCCGGTATCAACAATCATTGCTTCCACTTCATTAACTTCTTTCGTGAAATGAACATCCATAGTGTGATCAATTACTATCTCCCTGCTATCTTCAGCTACAAATCTTAACAGTATTTGCCTTCTTTATTATCTCTTAACTCTTTCATTTCCTTCATAAGTTTCTCATTGCCTTGTTCAAGATTTCTTAGTCTTTCATCAGCTTTCATTTCTGATTGGGATTTAAAGTTCGAAGACGATCTGTTAAATCTCCTTGCTGAACTGTCACATGTTCTTGAGGCAGATCTAAATGACGTTCTTGATGATGACCGTGACGGTGATCCAGAAGTCCCTCTTCTATAGTTACCTGATGCTGTTCTCCAAAATCCAAGATTTGAAGTGGATCTTCTATATCTGTTAAAATTTGGTAGCTCTTTAAACTTTCTCCACTCTTGGTAACGACTCCTGTTATCAGTGTAAAATGTAGAAGTATTTAAAGATATATCTGATGTTGAATCTATAATTTTTTTTCTATTTTCAACTTCCTAAACTCCATCTTCAATCTAGTAGCAACATCATCTTCATCAAGAGGTTTCCTTTCCACTCCATGTTCAATAACTTTCTTTAAGGCGAGTCTTCTCATCCAAGGTTAATTACCTCCTTCATGAGCTCTCTTCAACATTAATAAACTCAATACATAATTGAGACAAGAATTTATTTTTTCCCTTGATATTTCAGCCATCAAACCTTCAAACTTATCAAGAAATTTCTCGCAACTTTCTGATTTATCTGTAGAAAATGCGACAGTCTTCTCCATAATGTCACTACACTTTTCAGCCTTAGTTTTCGTATATTTCTCAGCCAAAACCTCTAAAATAATTTTTTACTGTCTTCAAAGTGCTGTTAGCTGTACGATCGATTACAACTGTAATCACATATTCCTTAACCCTCTCGTTCTTCTTCAAGCTTTCCATTAAATCGTTATATTTATTGTACTCATTATCTTTGTTATTACTGCTCCAATCCTCAATTTCAACTCTGAATCTCTCAAAAGTTTGTCCAACCCAAATCGGCGGAAACTTGGCTTTTGTAATCTGAGTTGTAGTTGGAAAAGATTTCATTTTTAAAGTGTTTTCCAGTAACTTTATCAGAATATCATTTTGTTGTGTTAACACATCTGTTAAGTCTGGTCCCGAGCTAATAGAATCAGCAGAGCCATTGACTCTGTGATCACTAACCTTAGACTTTTGTGTTGACTCCAAGTGCATAATGAAAATAAGTATTTTCCAGATTTTTCTCGCACGCGTCACAGTAAGTTTGAGATGTTCTGTTATCTATTGTGAGCATCTTGTACTTAATACAGGTCAAATTTCTGAAATGGTCCATTAAAATCTTCACGTCCTTCTCCTAGTCTCTTTGATTTTGACTTAGCACAATCATCTTCCGTACCGATATGACCAAAGAGAGAGATATTAAAAGTTTTACATTTCACAAAATCAAATTCTCCGGTAATCTTATTCATTTCCCCGAAATTCAAAAGATTATCAATATCATTAGCAAGGTCGTTATCATTTTTGTATCCAGTGGTATCATATGAAAACATTTATTTTTCTAAAGACCACCACCAGGGATATTAGGATCATTCCAAGCCATACTGAGCAAATAATTAATTTCATTAAAAATATCAATCCCCACTTCAATATTAGAAACTATGAATTCAAATATACCTAATGTCTGTTAATATAATGACAAAGTAAAACTTTAAATGTAATCACAAAAGCAAAACGTGATTTTTATTATGTATATAAATAAGTGAAAGAATGAAAAATTACAGCTAAATTTGAAGTATGAAGTTTATTGCAAAAAGTTATCAACTACGGGAATAACAAAATACTGCGAAACTAGGCCTTTGGTGCCATTCTATATTAAAATTTCCGAATCATTTGATTTGCTCCATATTCTACTCACAGCTATTCTGTATACGTAAAGACTGGCATTACAATCATCATGTGTTTCTCCGTGAAAGCATTACTTCGGTAAGTTTCTTCCACTACAGACATTACTTCATGATGTGCTTCCAGCGCCAATACACAGCTCCAAGTTTAGACCTAAGTAGACATATAGTACTTGCAATTCAGCCAAACGAAGATCTCATCCTCTGGGCTCACGTTCGTTAATCTTCCGTCATTCCCGAGTCTTCCTTCAGCGAATATTCAATGCAGGGGATTTCTTGGTATCATGCTTTATACTTGAATCCAACAAGTGAAATAAATAAGAATCTGGCAGCTGATTTGAAAATCCCCCCATCCCGGTGGTGAAGGTAG
>NC_090750.1:7892272-7902663 GCF_036898095.1 Palaemon carinicauda
TCCTCTGATTCTTCCTCTTCTTCTGATTCTTCCTCCTCTTCTGATTCCTCTTCCTCTGATTCTTCCCCTGATTCTTCTTCTTCCTCTGATTCCTCATCACTTACTGAAACTTCAGTATTTTGTTCTGATTCTTCCTTCTCTTCTGAATCTTCCGTATTTTGTTCCGATTCTTCCTCATCATCTGAATCTTCTGTAATTTGTTCTGAATTTTCGTCTTTCTCTGATTCTTCTTCCTCTACCTCTGATTCTCCATCCTCTTCTGATTCTTCCATTTCGTCAGGCAAGAAACTAAATCGGTTTTGTACGGAAATACCTGAAAATTCTTCCTGCATTTTTCTCTCAGAAGAATCAGAATTTTCCTCCTCCTCTGAGTCTTCAGTATTTTGTATTAATTGTTCCTCATTATCTGAATCTTCAGTAATTTGTTCTGATTCTTCCTCTTTCTCTGATTCTTCTTCCTCTACCTCTGATTCTTCCTCTTCTGATTCTCCCATTTCGTCAGGAAAGAAACTAAATCAGTTTTGGACGGAAATGCCGAAAATTCTTCCTCCATATCACTATCAGAAGAATCCGAATTTTCCTCCTGTTCCAAATCTTCAATATTTTGTACCAATTCTTCCTCATCATCAGAATCTTCAGTAATTTGTTCTGATTCTTCCTCTTCCTCTGATCCTTCTTCCTCTACCTCTGATTCCTCATCCTCTTCCTCTATTCTTCCATTTCGTCAGGCAAGAAACTAAATCGGTTTTGTACGGAAATACCCGAAAATTCTTCCTCCATTTTGCTTTCAGAAGAATCCGAATTTTCCTTCTCTTCGAATCTTCAATATTTTGTACCGATTCTTCCTCCTTTTCTGAATATTCAGTATTTTGAACTGATTCTTCCTCCTTTTCTAAATCTACAGTATTTGGTTCAGATTCCTCCCTTTCGTCTGAATCTTCATCCTCTTCCACTGACTCTCCCATTTCGTCAGGCAAGAAACTAAATTGGTTTTGAACGGATGAGCCCAAAATGTCTTCCTCTTTTACGCTCTCGGAAGAATCCGAATTTTCCTCCTTTTCTGAAGATTCTTCAATTACGATTTCCACAGTTTCATATTCTTCTTCTAGTTCATTATCCTCCGCTGCTTCCCTAATTACTACTTGATAATTTCCTTGCAATTCTTCACCATTTTCTGTTTCTTCAGAAATTTCCAAAATTTCTTCTTCACTTGACGTGTCTTCCAATTCAATCTCCAAATAGCCAGAGTTTTCTTCTGTCTTCTCCTCTGATCCATAAGCGTCACCGGTTTCTTCAATATCGTTAGCTTCCTCCTGTTGGGCATTATCTCTCTTTTCCTCTTTCTTAGAAGACATAACACTCATCGCAATGATTGCTCCTCCAAGGAAAAGACAACCTGCAGCACCTGCCAACATGAGGTTACTAACCGCTCCATTTTCGAGTGTACAGAAAGGTTTTTCTCTATTCAAATCCGAAGCAGTCTTGGAGTATCCAATAGGATTTCAGGTTTTCGTTGAATTGGTCGATTTGAGTCTTCATTCTAGTTGCAGTCATTTCGCATTGTTGAGCATCTTCAAAGGCGTTCCACATCCTTCCAACAAATGGGAAGAAGTTTATCGCTCTTCGTAGAAGTGAAGTCTGCGAGCCATTAGTTCCAACTCCTCCTCCAAAGTAGTTTTGCAAGCGCGTCACCTCTGGTATAAGCCACGAGAACAGCCTGAAAGTCCAAGATTTTGGAAAGTGTTCAACTTCCGTTGAGATATAACCGATAATCCTCACAAAGAGAGCTTCGTTCTTGAAGAACTCTCTCTCCGTGAGCCAAGTTGAGTCCTCCGAAGAGGGCTCCGACGGTTAACAAAAACATTCTAAAGCTGGTTGTAAGCACTTTTGACAAAATAGGATGCATTCTCAAAGTATATACCGACTTCTTCATCTCGTATTAGCTATATTTTGAAAAAAATCGATAGATAACAAGGAGACGGCTCCGAAAGATTTTGAAGACATGAAGCCTCTTTCTGAGTCTGGGAGCAGGGTTTTGAAGACATGTTGAAGAGTCAAATGTCTTTAGCATCTCTTCATCAGTTTTCTTGCAAAAATCTATATTTTTTTCTATTTGAAAAATACAAGAGAGGAGAGAGAGAGAGAGGAGAGAGAGAGAGAGAGAGGAGAGAGAGAGAGGAGAGAGAGAGAGAGATGAGAGAGAGAGAGGATACTGAAGACATCTAGACCTTTAAAACTGGTTGAAACCTGCTCTCCGAGTTCCCGAAAGAAACTTCACGTCTTCAAAGTCTATCGGAGCCGTCTGCTTCTCTCTCTCTCTCTCTCTCTCTCTCTCTCTCTCTCTCTCTCTCTCTCTCTCTCTCTCTCTCTCTCTCTCTCTCTCTCAATTGTTCTTGTTTTTTGCACGTTCATTATTCATTCATATGCTAAAAGCAGTATTTCTCTCTCTCTCTCTCTCTCTCTCTCTCTCTCTCTCTCTCTCTCTCTCTCTCTCTCTCTCTCTCTCTCTCTCTCTCTCTCATAATTAATATTTCTTGCCTTTGCTCATAGATTGGTGAAAAGTTACCCACTGTTCTTTATATAAAAATCAGTCTCTCTCTCTCTCTCTCTCTCTCTCTCTCTCTCTCTCTCTCTCTCTCTCTCTCTCTCTCTCTCTCTCTCTCTCTATGTATATATATAAAAAATGTATCTATAAATATATATATATATATATATATATATATATATATATATATATATATATATATATATATATATATATATATATATATATATTATAATCATTATCCGTAGACAATCTTCTGTAGAAATAAAACCTCAAACATGCCCGTCCACTCGCGTTTGTTTATGGTCTTTTTATGCATTTTTCTTTTATAGCTCGTCAATCCATTGTCTTCTTTTCATTCCCCTTTAGATATGTATGTACTGTATATATAACGTGCATATAAGGTTACTATGCCCATCCGTATCGTAAAGAACTTTAAATAAACAATTGCCCTCTCTCTCTCTCCTCTCTCTCTCTCTCTCTCTCTCTCTCTCTCTCTCTCTCTCTCTCTCTCTCTCTCTCTCTCTCTCGTTTTAGGCTCCTTGACCTTTGGCATTGTGATACTTGTAACCTACATTTGCATAATATCCTCTCTCTCTCTCTCTCTCTATCTCTCTCTCTCTCTCTCTCTCTCTCTCTCTCTCTCTCTCTCTCTCTCTCTCTCTCTCTCAACGATTCTCATTAAGATATATCCCTAACCCCATCTTACTGTCTTGTGAATCTATTTTCACATCCATTTTATTGCAAATGATTTTTCCTGGAATGAATATATAGAATGAAGGTGATGTATTGCGTTAATAATTAATGTATTGTAATAGATATTCAATTATTGCATTATATTGTATTATAAATACAAAGGAGACTTTGTTGTGAATATATTGTTAATATGCAGCGGATGTAGAGGTTATTGTATTGAATGGGGTTACTCTACTGAAGCGAGTTGAAATGAAGAGGAGGGTATTGTAATATACAATGACTGCAAAAAAGAGGGTATTTTATGATACAATGACTGCAAGAAAGAGGGTATTTTATGATACAATGTCTGCAAAAAAGAGGGTATTTTATGATAAAATGACTGAAAAAAGAGGATATTTTATGATACATTGACTGTAAGAAAGAGGGTATTTTCTGATACAATGATTGCAAGAATGAGGATATTTTATGATACAATGACTGCAAGAAATAGGGTATTTTATGATACAATGTCTGTAGATAAGAGGGTATTTTTTGATACAGTGACTGTAAAAAAGAAAGAATTTTCTGATACAATGACTGCAAGAAAGAGGGTATCTTATGATACAATGTCTGCAAAAAGAGGGTATTTTATGATAAAATGACTGTAAAAAGAGGGTAATTTATGATACAATGACTGCAAGAAAGAGGGTATTTATGATACAATGACTGCAAAAGGAGGGTATTTTGTGATACAATGACTGCAAGAAATAGGGTATTTTATGATACAATGTCTTTCAAAAAAGAGGGTATTTTATGATACAGTGATTGTAAAAAGGAGGGTATTTTATGATACAATGACTGCAAAAAAGATGGTATTTTATGATATAATGACTGCAAAAAAGAGGGTATTTTTGATACAATGACTGCAAAAAGAGGGTATTTCATGATACAATGACCGCAAAAAAAGAGGGTATTTTATGATACAGTGACTTAAAAGAGGGTATTTTTGGTACAATGACTGCAAGAAAGAGGGTATTTTATGATACAATGACTGCAAAAAAAGGGGTATTTTATGATACAATGACTGCAAGAAAGAGGGTATTTTATGATACAATGACTGCAAAAAAGGGGGTATTTTATGATACAATGTCTGCAAAAAAGAGGGTATTATATGATACAGTGCCTGCAAAAAAGAGGATACCTTATGATACAGTGCATGCAAAAAAAGAGGGTATTGTATGATAGTGTCTGCAAGAAAGAGGGTATTTTATGATACAGTGCCTGCAAAAAAGAGGGTATTGTATGATAGTGTCTGCAAAAAAGAGGGTATTATATGATACAGTGCCTGCAAAAAAGAGGGTATTGTATGATGGTGTCTGCTAAAAAGAGGGTAGTTTAAGATATAGTGTGTGCAAAAAAGAGGGTAGTGTATGATATAGTGTGTGCAAAAACGAGGATATCTTATGATACAGTGCCTACAAAAAAGAGGGTATTTTATGATACAGTGCCTGCAAAAAAGAGGGTATTGTATGATGGTGTCTTCAAAAAAGAGGGTAGTGTATGATATAGTGTCTGCAAAAAAGAGGGTAGTGTATGATATAACGTCTTCAAAAAGAGGATACCTTATGATGCAGTGCCTGCAAAAGAGAGGGTATTTTATGATACAGTGCCTACAAAAAAAGGGGGTATTGTATGATAGTGTCTGCAAAAAAGAGGGTATTTTATGATACAGTGCCTGCAAAAAAGAGGGTATTGTATGATAGTGTCTGCAAAAAAGAGGGTATTTTATGATACAGTGCCTGCAAAAAAGAGGGTATTGTATGACGGTGTCTTAAAAAAAGAGGGTAGTGTATGATATAGTGTCTGCAAAAAAAGAGGATATCTTTTGATACAGTGCCTGCAAAAAAGAGGGTATTGTATGATAATGTCTGCAAAAAAGAGGGTATTTTATGATACAGTGCCTGCAAAAAAGAGGGTATTGTATGATGGTGTCTGCAAAAAAGAGGGTAGTGTATGATATAGTGTCTGCAAAAAAGAGGGTAGTGTATGATATAGTGTTTGCAAAAAAGAGGGTATTTTATGATACAGTGCCTGCAAAAAAGAGGGTATTGTATGATAGTGTCCGAAAAAAGAGGGTATTTTATGATACAGTGCCTGCAAAAAAGAGGATATTGTATGATAGTGTCTGCAAAAAAAAAGGGTATTTTATGATACAGTGCCTGTAAGAAAGAGGGTATTGTATGATGGTGTCTGCAAAAAAAAGGGTAGTTTATGATATAGTGTCTGCAAAAAAGAGGGTAGTGTATGATATAGTGTCTGCAAAAAAGAGATATCTTATGATACAGTGCCTGCAAAAAAGAGGGTATTGTATGATAATGTCTGCAAAAAAGAGGGTATTTTTATGATACAGTGCCTGCAAAAAAGAGGGTATTGTATGATGGTGTCTGCAAAAGAGAGGGTAGTGTATGATATAGTGTCTGCAAAAAAGAGGGTAGTGTATGATATAGTGTTTGCAAAAAAGAGGGTATTTATGATACAGTGCCTACAAAAAAGAGGGTATTGTATGATAGTGTCTGCAAAAAAGAGGGTATTTTATGATACAGTGCCTGCAAAAAAGAGGATATTGTATGATAGTGTCTGCAAAAAAAAGGGTATTTTATGATACAGTGCCTGCAAGAAAGAGGGTATTGTATGATGGTGTCTGCAAAAAAGAGGGTAGTTTATGATATAGTGTCTGCAAAAAAGAGGGTAGTGTATGATATAGTGTCTGCAAAAAAGAGGATATGTTATGATACAGTGCCTACAAAAAAAGAGGGTATTTATGATACAGTGCCTGCAAAAAAAAGAGGGTATTGTATGATAGTGTCTGCAAAAAATAGGTATTGTATGATAGTGTCTGCAAAAAAAAGAGGGTATTTTATGATACAGTGCCTGCAAAAAAGAGGGTATTGTATGATAGTGTCTGCAAAAAGGGGGTATTGTATGATACAGTGTCTGCAAAACAGAGGGTATTGTATGAAACAATGTCAGCAAAAAAAGAGGGTGTTGTATGATACAGTGTCTACAAAAAAGAGGGTATTGTATGATGGTGTCTGCAAAAAAGAGGGTATTGTATGATACAGTGTATGCAAAGAGAGGGTATTGTATGATAAAGTGTCTGCAAAAAAGAGGGTATTATATGAAGCAGTATCAGCGAAAATGAAGGTGTTGTATGATACAGTTTCAGCAAAAAAGAGGGTATTGTATGATTCAGTATCTGTGAAAAAGAGGGCATTGCAAGATACAGTTCCTGCAAAAAAGAGGGTATTTTATGATACAGTGTCTGCAAAAAAGAGGATATTGTATTATACAGCGACTGTAAAAGAGGAGTGTATTGTTTGAAACAATGTCTGCAAAAGAGAGAATATTGTATGATACAGTGTTAGCAGAAAAGAGGGTATTGTATGATACAGTATCTGTAAAGAAGAGGGCATTGCATGATACAGTGACTGCAAAAAAAAGGGGTATTTTATTATATAGTGACTGTAAAAGAGGAGTGTATTGTTTGATACAGTGTCTGCAAAAGAGAGGGTATTGTATGATACAGTGTCTGCAAAAAAAAGAGGCTATTGTACAATACAGTGTCTGGAAAAAAAGTGGGTATTGTATGATACAGTTTCAGCAAAAAAGAGATTGTATGATACAGTGTCTGCAAAAAAAAAGAGGGTATTGCTTGATACAGTGTCTGCAAAATAGAAGGCATTGTATGATACAGTGTCAGCAAGAAAGAGGGTATCTTATGATAGAGTGTCAGCAAAGTAGAAGGTCTTGTGTGATACAGTATATGCAAAAAAGAGGGTTATGTATGATACAGTTTCAGCAAAAAAAAAAAAGGGTATTGCATGATACAGTGCCTATAAAAAAGTGTATTGTATGATACAGCACTTGCAAAAAAGTGTATTTTATGATACAGTGCCTGCAAAAAATAAGGTATTGTATTAGTGTCTGAAAAAATAGGCAATACTTAGGGAGGAAAAGTGCAGGGAAGTCTTTATTGTACATGACGTCATCTTGAGCTGGAATATAATTATACCGAAAAAAACTTTTACCATTAATATTCAATTATTAACATTCAAGCCTAATTTAAAAAATATTTGAGAGCAATTTTAAAGCATAACAAAACACATTGCATTTTTAAAAACTAAATTTTGATTAGCGGTGAAATCACAATGCTGTATTAGTGATGACAATTTTACGATTTGAATATAGGTTAGCATGAAAACTTTTTCATCATAATTCATAAACTAGAATGAATAAAGAGTTTTTGAATGTTTTATTAGTCGAATAAAGAAAATACCATAGCAAATATATCTTTTGTAAGAAATAAATTGTTTATCATAATAAACGTTTATCGTAAGATTATAGCCATAGTTTGTAGTTTTTGAAAAATTAAGTTAATGCAAATATATATATATATATATATATATATTATATATATATATATATATATATATATATATATATATATATATATATATATATATATATATATATATATATATATATATTGTAAAGTGAATGACTTAATCGTTATAACATCCAAGCTTGCAGTTTTGTTTAACAAGTGAATCACTCTACAATATATATATATATATATATATATATATATATATATATATATATATATATATATATATATATATATATATATAATATATATATATATATATATATATATATATATATATATATATTAGCACTCACACTACAATGAAGAGTTAAGCATTATAACAATTAGCCTTAAAAATAAGTATGAACCAATATGAGTGTCCGTTTGAACCTAAATAAAGATATTCCCGAAATCAACCAATTTTTCTTTTTTCAATGGAAATATGCAATATAGAATCTTACTTATGAGGTCGTAATGTAATTGTCAACTTGAATAATTAAAAGAATTATATTGATCTTTAACGAAGGTATGATGGCCTTACTTATTAGATTGAATGAAAATGATGGCTGGGGTAGGGGGGGGGGCAGTGATGATACCAGAACGAGGTTATTATACAATTAAACTTATTCCTTTATATTGCAGTATTCATCTACACATTTAATAAGAACAATTTCCCGTGTAAATAATTATATAAAGAAAATATCATGATTTTTTTTTTTATGATTGAAGCAACGAATTGATTGACTGTAAAGAAAGAAATTAGCTTTTTAGAACAATAGTAAATAAGTTGTTATTGATGACTGACGTGTGAAGATTCAACTAATCTTTGTAGAATGTATAACAAAAGTAATGAATATTAATGACTATAATCATTATTTGCTAATCTATACCCCTACTTGTAAAAGCAGAATGCTATAAGCCCTGGGGCTCTAACAAGTTAAATAACCCAGTGCAGAAAGGAAAGAAAAATAAAATATCTTAAGAAGATTAACATCAAATAAATATCTCTTATATAAACCATAAAAAATAACATACAGAAGAGGATATACTATAATAGATATTGAGGTGAAGGTAGTTCATTGGGACAGGCGTAAACTGTCTTAATACTTATCAAATCGATTTTATTTATGAAGTTATTGTTTATCTTGGTGAAAAATACAATGATATGAAGCTAGTTTTACTAAAGAAATATGATTTAATATTAACTTGTCAGGAGTGAAGCCGGTTAGAAAAACAAACACATGGTTGAGACTGTCTCAGAGTAAGAAGGATATGGCAAAGAAAAAGTCGGTGTTATCGTAGGGGCCATAACCAACTCTTCACTGTTCCCCTAGAGCCTAGATATATAAATTAAGGTTTATTTCCTAACAAGAAGGCTCTCTTAATAATACCGGGATATGGGGAAAGCGTTTCTTGAAGCGGAAGGAAGCAAGACGCAATCATTTTACACTACAGGACTTCGGGAAGGTCAAAGGAACTGAAAACAGGCCACTTTCTTTATAAGATTCAACGTGACAAGGCGCGCAGAAAGGGGCAACTCGTGTGACAAGGTGCGCAGAAAGGGCGACTCGTGTGGGAAGGTGCGCATTGTAGCGTAAGGGGACACACCGGTAATCCAGGTGATTCAGATCCAAGAATATTTGGAAGACACGAAGAATTCGACTTCCCAGAAAAATGAAAATAAAGAATAGTTGAAATCCTCAAAGCGGTCTAATAGACTTTTAAGGGGGTTTATTAATGGCACGGGAAGGGAAGGAATAGATGTTCTCTCCTTTTGATGTTTTTCTATCTTCCTTCCTCTGCCCTCTCATCCTTAGGTAAATAGAAATAAAGGCTTTTGAAGGTGTCGCTTTGGCCCGCCCTTCAGAGCTCTTCGTGTCCTTCTTTCTTCGCCCCATATCCGAAGAAAGGAGGATGATTCCTCGCGGTCCTCTGAAGGGAGAGGGGGCTGTCCTTCTCCGCGGGAGTCTTTGAGAAACGAGATTTTCGTTACTAAATCTGCCAATGGAACCGAAAGGATACATGTACAAGGGGAAAGGATTGGGTGTTTAGCAAAAGGAACTTTGTAAGGGAGAAAAGGAAGTTTAAATCTAAGAGTTGAATATTTGTTTACAAAACATCTCTCTCTCTCTCTCTCTCTCTCTCTCTCTCTCTCTCTCTCTCTCTCTCTCTCTCTCTCTCTCATGAGACAAAGAACCTGTCTGAAGATATATATATATATATATATATATATATATATATATATATATATATATATATATATATATATATATATATATATATATATATATATATTTCGAGAACACCAGCTCTCTCCGTTCCTGGTGTTGAGGGAGAGGGAGTAGTCATACCATAGTGAGACGTGGGTGCGTGTGTTTGGATATATATATATATATATATATATATATATATATATATATATATATAAATATATATATATATATATATATATATATATATATATATATATATATATATATATATATATATATATATATCTGAATATTTAGCTGTCAATTTTGACGGGTTGCATATACTAGTGTATATATATATATATATATATATATATATATATATATATATATATATATATATATATATATATATATATATATATATATATATATATATATATATATATATATATATATATATGCGAGGAAAATAGGAAATGATTATTATTATTATTATCATTATTATTATTATTATTATTATTATTATTATTATTATTATTATTATTAT
>NC_090750.1:7903163-7905663 GCF_036898095.1 Palaemon carinicauda
ATTGCAACATTGTATGTCAGGACTTCCGATTACCAAGTCGACATTTACAACGAACAAAACCTATTGTCATTCGATACATCCTCGTTTTCAAACACTTCTCCACTTATCTCATACTCTGTCCCGTTTAACCTGATTCGACCTCCACATTATCACATTCCACTATTGACTTCCAATACTAACTTTATTACTTCACATAAGAGTCTGAACTGGACATCCAAAATACTGAAGATATCAAGGGTTTCATGGGGAAACTGATGACTCTCTTGTTCTCTAAACGCTTCGATAGTGTGGATTTAATAATAAATGAGTCATGTGCTGTTTAATATGATGAATGACTTGAAGGCACATGGTAAAACGACTGTGAAGGTCTTGTAGAGAGTAGGGGTTCCCTGCTGTATAAGACCAGAAAAGCAGCCCTAAAGTAAAGTAACTGGAATCATCTTTGTCATCATTATCTGGTATGTAGGAAAATCTATTTTACCTCTATGTAATGAGTGTTTATGTTTAAATTGTTTTGAGTTTAGTGCACGTGCACCCAGGTACCGTGAAAATGATCTCACCTAAGCAAATTTGAGATAGGTGAGGGGTCAGATGAATCTGAAGGTTGCTGTGTTAAGAGCAGACGAGAAAAAGAGTAGCCATTGCTAATCGAATTGTCAGCGAGATTTGACGAGGCATGCATTGTTGAAAACACTCTACCTAGAATGATTCTGACCACGAATTCAGGCTCCTGTGTATATGATCAGTTAACTAATTGATTTTATGATTTCCTGATTTTTGTAACCAATTATTTTGCATTAATTCACTTATGATTTACATAGCTTATTATACCTTGTCGTATTTTCAGAATTATGGCAGTGTTAAAGAGAGAGACGTAGCAAAAAAGGCAGAGCAAATGTTATATCTTGTGACCAGAAAATTGTCGCCATAATCAACTCCCATTTAATTCATTTAAGTATTTTTGGGATAAGGCATATTTTCTCTCATTAGTTATCATGTACTTCTACCACATGCATGCTCTTATGTTATCCTATTTACTATAGTGAAATATATCATGTTCTCTTCGCCTAACTAATCATATACTATACGGCAATACTTAAAATTACTCGGTGAATTAATCTTGGATATTTTAACGATGTCAATTATAATTTAAAGGAATGTAATCATGTTCTGTGTCATTCATTAACGCCTCTGTAGGAGAATAGGGTAGTACTGGCATGGTCACCGAGGTACTGGCCACATTCCCTCGAGCACCCGTTTAGGACAGCGAACTTATTTTTTTTTTTTTTTCAACTAATTTATGTAAAGGGTACATCTTAATCAGATTAATGTGATCTTAGAAATATGTGTTAGAGTTTTTTCAGGCTGGAGTAGCTGAAGTTAGACAGGAGAGATTTGTCACGACCCTTATTGTTCAAGGGTTACGGACCTATTATACACAACCTTAAGACCTCTGTTGCTGGTCTCAAAAGCAGCCAAAGATGATTTGACATTTACAAGTTTGTTTCGAAGGGGCAAGAGAGAAACGACGCTCTAACAGCACATTTTTGGTGGGCAGAATTCTCCATGTGACCAACTTAAATTGCGGGTACATTAAACCCTGCCCGCCGCCATTAACAATGGGAGCTCCAATCCCCGCTGAAAGCGCATGTAAAACTATGAACAAAAGACAGTAAACTTACGAAGAAGCTGTTACGATTAATTACTAACACCGTGATATCCTCATGTTCGATAATGCTTTTTTTTTTTTTTTTTTTTTTTTTTTTTTTTTTTTTTTTTTTTTTTTTTTTTTTTTTAGATAACTCATTTTAACAAAGAATCTAACTTGATCTGGATTTTCCCATATTGTCATCTTTGTAGTAATTCTTTTCATATATATTATGCTTTAATGGAAATAACTATGAATCATATTTTGTAACAATATTCCAAGCCATTGTCAGTTGTAATAAAACACCTTCGGGAGAATAATATTTTTCATTTACCCATGATTTTAATCTTGTACATGCAAATGGTAAGCGGAAGATAAGTGTCTTGTAATGGAAGTAATATACAAATACAAAATAGTAAACGCAAATGATCGAGATGAAACACCAAACTCGTGTTGCTATTTTGAAACTAGAATTCAGGACAAAATTAATGTAATAAAGGTAATATCTGTGCTTATGAAATTCCATCATTCGCCAGAGCAGCATATGAGAAGAATTGTTCTGATTCTACGTTACTGAAAACTTAATATCCTAAAGGAAATACGAAAAGAATGGTAAGAAACAGATTCTTTTGAAGTCATGCTCACTTAGCAAATATCATTTATTAATATTGAACGTTGAGAGAGAGAGAGAGAGAGAGAGAGAGAGAGAGAGAGAGAGGGAGAGAGAGAGAGAGAGAGAGAGAGAGAGAGAGAGAGAGAGAGAGAGAGAGAGAGAGAGAGAGAGAGAGAGTCTTCATCGGGGAGGAAAAATACAACGAGGTAATGTTAATGACTAAAAGAAAAGAAAGAGAA
>NC_090750.1:7913163-7918163 GCF_036898095.1 Palaemon carinicauda
CGCACAATACTTGTTTTGGACAAAGGTTTTATATCCGCATAGCAGGAAAACCAATGCAACATAGCTTGCATAAAGGAACAATTCTATTAGAATTATCCCAGATAAGGTGCATAGAATGAATGCTCAATTATACCAATAAATTGACACAGGTGAAGGAGACGCAAGGTTCTCAAGAACCAGATTATTGACAGGCAATAAATAGACAGGTTAACCACAATTATATATATATATATATATATATATATATATATATATATATATATATATATATATATATATATATATATATATATATATATATATATATATATATATATATATATATATATATATATATATATATATATATAAGAAGAGGATAACCCAAAACTTTAAGCATAAGTATGATAGTAAACAGAGCTTGTTTGTCTGAAAGAAAAAACATTAGATGCCACTTTTAAGATACCGAGGTATCCAAGTCATAAAAGCCTGTATTAAAAATCAATGACATTAGCGTTAGAAACGCTCGGAACACATGTCTGCACTTATGCTAGGTTCACCTTCGGAAATGGAACAGTCTGGATGGGCAACACAGTGCCCTCACTTAGTTTGTAGTACAGTATGTAACTACACACTCACCCTGGAATTAATCGTCCCAATTAAGACCACTGTTCCTCGCAGAGTTAAACAGTAGGGTTAACACCGCGACCCACTGCTACCACAGATCTCTTTTAGTTCCTCTACTTGCTTCGCATAGTGGCGAAAGAACACTCTGGAAGACTTCCCGCCAGTGTATGAACGGAGATGTTCAAAATCCATACAATTAAAGAAATTTAAGAATGAGGCAACTTTCCTCGGATCGTGACCTGCGGGTGTATTGTCAGGATCCGCTCTGCGAATAAAATATGTGATTTTCGCTCTGAGTTGATTCAGAGATAAATTTGAGCCTGATGTTTCTCCCCTGAATAGTTGACCACCCCTGAAGTCTGAAGTTCTATGAAGATAAACCTTTAGGCATTCTACTGGACATAGAGATGCATCTTCTTTCAGAGGGCAGATTCTCCAGGGACCCCACCTGTTGGTGGGTAACTCATTCTTGGCGAGAAACGTAGGATCCGGAAACAGGTTCAGTTCTTCCCCATCCAGGAACTGAACACGACCTGCCTCTCTCGAGAGGCTACAATCTCACTAACCCTGGACCCGGACGCGAGTGCAAAATAGGAAAATAACTTTTTGTGTCAAATCCTTTACCGCACACTCTTCATTGCTCACAGAGAAGCGAAATGAAGAACTTGTCTAAAGACCATGAAATGGGCTTTGGAGGTGCTGAAGGTCTGAGCCTAGCACAGGCTTTCGGGACTTTATTAAAGATCTCGTTATCTAGGTCGACCTGGAAGGCATATAGAATGGGTCTTGTCAAAGCAGACTTACACGCTGAAATCGTGTTCGCTGCCAACCCTTGACCATGGAGGTGGGGAAAAAAAAGATAAGCAGAAGTCTGTCAAGATCTCCTGCGGAATCTTCGCCTTGACAAAAGGCCACCAATTTTCTCCAAGATGACTCATATTGCCTTCTAGTAGATTTGCATTTATATTCCTATAGGAAGTCTATACTGGCTTTCGAAATCCCGAAACGCTTTATCACCGCTAGGGAGAGAAAATCATGAACTGCAGGGTCCGGGTTTTCTGTAATGAAGCGCAGACAGTTGACTTCTGGACTCGCTGTGTCAGAACTGGATCTGGTAGTGGTACAAACTTCAGCTACAGTTCCAATGCCAGGAGGAACCACACGCTGTTCGGCCACTTGTGGGCCATTATTGCTGCTACCCTTTGAAGGATCTCAGTTTGTTGAGGTCCCTCAACAGAAGGTTGTGAGGAGGGAACAGATAAATCTTGGACCATCTGTTCCAGTCGAGGGACATCGCGTCCACTGCTTCCGCTAAGGGGTCCTCGTACGGGGCACGTACAGGGGCAACTTCTTGTTGTCTTTCGTCGCAAAGAGGTCTATCTGCAGTTCTGGGACTGATTCAGAATGAAGGAGAATGATCCTGCGTCTAAGGACCATTCCGGCTCTATCGGTGTGAACCTGGATAGAGCGTCCGCTGTCACATTGCGGACTCCTTGAAGGTGAACTGCCGACAGGTACCACTTCTTCTTTTCCGCCAATCGGAAGACGGCCAACATCACCTGGTTGAGAGGTGGTGACCTCGATCCTTGTCGATTCAAGTATCTCACAACTACCTCGCTGTCTATTACCACTTTATGTGGAACGAATGAAGCTGGGAGACTTTCTTTAAGGTAAGGAGCACTGCCCTAGCTTCTAGAAAGTTTTATGAGAAAGGTCTTGAATAGCCTGGACCAAGTCCCCTGGACTTTTTTCCGATGAGAGTGACCTCCCCATCCCTCCTTCGAGGCGTCTGAGTGAATCGTCACCAACGGGGGAGGTGGCTGAAGAAGAACCTGACTTTTTTAGATGTCTGGCTTGGGACCAAGGCCTGAGAAGAGTACTTAGCCAAAGCGGCTGGTCTTCTCAGATCTCTTCACGCGTTTGATGCATAACTTCTCCAAACTCCGATTGCATCCTTTAGCTGTGCTCTTAGCACTGGGTCTGTCACCGAAGCAAACTGGAGAGAGCGCAGTACTCTCTCCTGTTCGTGTCTTGATATCCTTTCGGAATCTTGAAGTCTCTTGACAGAACCCGCTATCTCCTTCCTTTTCTTCGCCGGGGTGGAGAAACGGTGTGACAAAAGGTCCCAGTGGATCTTAGCCACTGGAACTTTTGAGATGGAGAAAGTCGAGACTTTTTCTGTTGATCTTGAAGCCTAGGTACTCTAGGAACTGGATCACTTGACTGGAAGCTTGCAAGCATTCTGTCTCGGATGCTGCCCAAACCAACCAGTCGTCCAGGTAGGCTACTACCTGAATTCCCTTTAGGCGAAATTGTTTGAGAGCTACGCTCGCAAGCTTCGTAAAAATCCTTGGGGCTATGTTTAGCCCGAATGGCATGGCTCCGAAGGCGTATAGTCTTCGTTGTAGCCTGAACCCTAGGTAGGGGGAGAGTCGATGGCTAATTGGAATGTGCCAGTAGGCGTCTGACAAGTCTATAGAGACGGAATATGCCCTCTTGGGCAGTAAGGTCTTTATGTGTTGCAGTGTTAGCAATTTGAATTTGCAATTCACTATGAACTTGTTAAGTGGCGACAAGTCCAGAATGACTCTGAGCTTTTCCGAGTCTTTCTTGGGAACACGAAACAGCCTCCCTTAGAAATTGATGGGCTTCACCCTTTTTCTCCAACCGTTCTTGAACGTACTCCTCCATAACGGGGGTGGAGTGTTGGAAAAACTGAAGGTACGGGGGTGGAGTGCTGTACCAGCTCCGCTCCCGCCCAGTCCATTCTTGAGTAGGCTGTGGGCCCAGGGATCGAAGGTCCACCGATCCCGAAATTTCAGAAGTCTCCCTCCTACCGGTATCACCTCACTTGGACTGCCGTCCTGAGGTCTTGCCTTCCTGACCACAACCACCCCTGAATCCCCTTCCCCTTGAGGGGCGTCTAGACGAGCCTCTGGCTGCTCCTTTAGGCTTTGCTCGAAAGGAAGTAGATTGCCCTTCGAACGCTGGGGTGACTGCCATGGACTGTGTCGACACGGCCTGGGGTACCCACTGAAAGGTGGTCGGGGTTTGTGCCACGATCTGGGGCACTGGGGGCAATGGCAATTGCAGTTGCTGTTGCTGTCTAAGAGGCTTGGCTGGCCGAGACGGTAGCCTAGTCCTCATAGTCTTCCTCTTTGGTTGAGGACCCTCATCCGGGGA
Source organism: Palaemon carinicauda (assembly GCF_036898095.1). NCBI lineage: Eukaryota > Metazoa > Arthropoda > Malacostraca > Decapoda > Palaemonidae > Palaemon > Palaemon carinicauda. The sequence goes on from NC_090750.1 coordinate 7,916,953, forward strand.
AGACTTTCTTTTGATAGCCAGGCCCCACTTCTGGAGAAGGTTTCTATTCTCCAAGGCGGCTTTATCAACAACTTCTTTGACCAAGTCGGTAGGGAAAAAGGTCTTTTCCCCAAATGTTGGAGGAGATTAGTTTCTTTAGCTCGTGCCTCACCGTAGCCGAGGTAAACACGAACTCCCTACAAGCTCTCCTTGCCTTGACGAAGCCATAAAGGTCCTTCGTCACTGTGGCCAGATGAGGCTTGGCCACTACCATGAACATTTCATGGACCTTGGGGTCACTTGCCATCGTCTCGAGAGTAGTCTGAAGAGACATTGAGACAGTCAGTCTTTCTTTTGTATCGAACTCACTTCGCAAAAGAAAGTCAGACAGCTTAGGGAGGTCCTTGCCGAACTGACGTCCGGTAATATCAGCCTCCAACTTTCCCACTGAGAACGTAAGATGGACGTCCTTCCAGTCTTTGTGGTCCATAGGCAGGGCCAGCGACAAGGGTTTACACTCCTCTAGGGAGGGGCAAGACTTGCCGGCCTCGATTGCTTTTAGTACAGCCAGAAATCCTTTCTGTAAAAGGGGGAAGGCTCTAGTAGGCGAGGACACAAAGGAAGGGAGCTTCCTATTCAATGCAGCTGCCTTTGAGTTAGAGAAGCCCCTCTCTTTCATCGAGGATGAAAGTAGAGCTTGAGCCTTAGCATGGTCCATCACTATGACCTCCTTCGGCTCTGTCTCCTCCTTTGAAGCTGGTTCCTTCCTCAGCCGGACATAACAGTCCGGATATGATGCCTTGCTGGGCCAGAATTCCACCCTCCAGGGGAACTGAGCCCAGCTTATCCGAGATGACGATCTTTCCAGTCGTCATCGGCATATGCTCAGCACACCTCCATGGGTTAGCATCTGAGCACAAGGGAAGGTCTTTCACATTGAGCTTTTTCTGGGGCCCATGTGATTCTGCAAGGCACTGCATTCGCAGTTCCATTGCAGCCGCCTTCTCCTGATTCTCCTTCTGCATTTGTTGGATCATTCCAACAATAGAAGAGAGGGCCTGTCCCAGCTCTACTGGGAGACCGGCCGATGTAGAGGGGCTTGAATTTCATCCTGGTCTTCTGCCAGGAGGTCTTCCTCCTGACACCCGTCCATATCAGCCATCCTGTCATTTAGCTGGATGTCTTGCATCGCGACCGCGACTTCAGCATCCACCTGGATCTGAACTTAGGGG
>NC_090750.1:7923163-7925663 GCF_036898095.1 Palaemon carinicauda
TGTAGGGCATGTGAATTTCCCTTCTTTGAATAAATGGGAAATACAAAGGGAACAAAATGTATGGCCACAGCTAAGGACACGAGGATGCTTATCTTTCCTTTCCATGTATCCTCTGCATGACTCGCAGAGAAAAAGAGGATTCATCTTAAAACTGAAAAGAAAGTCAATATTGATTGAGGGAACAACCAACATTTGATATGGAACAATAATGCATCCATGCATCATAGTTTTACTCGTACCTTGTGAAGTCCCAGATCACAGAAAAAAAGCTTATGTATTGCACAAAACTTATATATCTTCTTTCTAGCTTAAGGTGCAGGGAACTAAATTAAAGTTAATGCCAACAAGCAAACTATCCCTTGATAACTACTTTAGCCAAGTCATACAAAAAAGAAAAAAGAAATCGTTATTGATTTAAGTGTGTAACGTAAATTAATTTCAACTTTTTTTTTTTTTTTTAATGATAATCTGTTTTTCTTGTTAAAAGTTATGATGGATGTCTGTAATGAGCGAGATACTTTTAATAGGAGCAATCTTTACCCACAACCATTCAGATTATGTCTAATTCATGATAAAAAGGGACGCAGGTGAGAGCATTAAACACTTAAACTTTTTTGACGAAAGGGGTGTTTTACAATATATAGCTAACCCTACTAAGCAGTTTGTACTTTGGGTTAAAATACACATTACATTCAAGCTCTCTCTCTCTCTCTCTCTCTCTCTCTCTCTCTCTCTCTCTCTCTCTCTCTCTCTCTCTCTCTCTCTCTCCCTCACAAGCACACACACACATTGAACATTGTGTAATCTCAATTCATAAAGCTTTGAGCAGTGTAATGGAAGCTGTTAAGTAATACTCAAAATAATCAAAGTATTGAAATCATTAAAATAGTAAATATAACTAAAGTAGGCATATAATTACACAAGGATAGAAACATTTAGAACACGAGACATTGGACAAACAAATATGTGTTTCCTAATTATCGGTCCTCATTTGGCCAAACTAGCAGGCCACTTAGATTGCCAGTTCATTTTCACAGAATTATAAGAAAGCAACTAATATACAAAAATTTCACTACGTATGAAGCTTAGTTGATGACAGACAGCTGTTATTTTATACTACTTTGACTCTTTATAAACATTTACATAAAATTTACAAATCAGGAAACATTTCTCATCTCTTGATTGAGTTAGAGAAATTTTCTAATGGGTAATTAAGTCAGGTAAAATCCTATCCGTATAACTTTATGTATTTCTTAACAAAAGAGAATTGTAAAATAAAATAATCTTCAAATAGAGACAAAAATTCTTTCATAGTTAATTCGACGAAATGAAATGAGTAAAATCTATTAAACCTTTTTCTTTCCTTAATAAATGTAGAGTTCCATTATTTCCATTATAAAATATTGTTTATAAATTTACCAAGTTCTTCAGAATTTACTATTTAACCAGATGGATCTTTTATCATTCTTATCCTACACAAATTGTAAGGATAAACGATCTTTAACCATTTTTCATCTTTGTTATGCCAAGACATGTGATGGTGCCACCCCTCCTTCCCACTATATGAATCAACACACTCATATGCCTTTCCCTTTTCCAATATCCTATCACTACTCTTTTGCAATGAAACAACTTGAAATGTTAATTTTCTTAACCCCATTGTCAAAATCTTATTTATATATGATAATTCTGGGGCTTAATATGCCTGGCTACTGAGCAATATCGTTGTTTTTTTTGTGTGTAAATTCTTCTTGAATTTGGTACTTTCCCCCCCAAAAAAGTAGCAAAATGGCGTATGAGGCGTGATCTATTGTCGTCAGGGTAGGGTTGGTGTGTGTGGTTATCTGTCTTGTAGGCGTCGTTGTTGTAATGGGCAAACCAACGGCTACATACAAATCCAGACATCTATCGAGATAAATCGATATCATATATATATATATATATATATATATATATATATATATATATATATATATATATATATATATATATATATATATATATATATGATACCACTTCCATATTATTTATACATGTTTGTCAAGCAATATTACCCATTAGGGCATACTATAATTTGCGGCAATGGATCTTTGAAAATTTGGTATCAAGGTAGTAGTTTAGCTAAGACACCACCCACCCGTTGAGTTACTGCCGCTAGAGGGTTTTGGGTCATTCGACTTGGCTAATCATACTACATTGGAACCCTCTCTAGTTACGGTTTAATTTGTTATTTGCCTGCAGGTACACCGAATAGCCAGACCTACTTATACACATACTCTTTTTTCCTCAGACACCTTATAACACTACTGTTAGAGAGTTATGAGATCCTTTGACTCTTCAGACAGTACAACATTGGATCAATCTCTCAAGGTTAAGGTTCGTTTTCACTTTGCCTACACATACACTGAATAGTCTGACCTATTCTTTACATATTTTCCTCTGTCCTCATACACCTGATAAGACTGACAGTACCAAACAATTTTCATTCACCCAATGTGTT
>NC_090750.1:7929171-7936671 GCF_036898095.1 Palaemon carinicauda
CTAAAAAGAAGGGATGTTCCCTTTGACTTTCGTCCAAGTTTGAAAAGCCATTGGCCTTTATTGATTTATGTCTTGGCTGTTTATCCTGAAAGTATCTTCCGATAACGCTAAAAAAATTGGCATTAATTATCTTAGCAGCTGTGTGAAGCAACCCCTATAAGGCTCATATCAATCAAAGTATTTCTCTCGTAATTTGTATTTATGCACACCGGTATATACATACGAAGACGCAGAAATTCTGCGTATTCTTGTAATAATAATCTCTTGGAAATATCTTACACCGGTTAAGGCTGTTATAGTCTTAATCACACGAATGCCAAAAACATATGAAGATCACATGAAAATAGTATCTTTTAAGAGTCTTTCATGTTTGTAATTACGACGGTTAAGAGTTATTTTAAAAGATAAGAGAGATGAAAGTATGTGATGCACACATCAGTGTATATATGACTGCCGGACGGTAAGAATAAAATAATAACACCCTTCTGATTTACCTATCAAATTTTATCATCATTTTTGAAGTTGGATTTATCATCCACTCTCGCCCCCATTCATCTCGCCTTATCTCTGTCTCCTCCATCCATCATTCCTTATCGTAAGACAAATGCGCAAATGCGAGCCGCTTAAACACACACACACACACGAATACGAATAGTTACATAAAGAAACAATTCGAGTTGAGGCGTCTCTCTGTTCGTAACCTTTGGCTTTATACCCTGAAACGAAGAAAGAAGGGACCAGGGAAAAAAAAAACAAGACGCTTTTGTGCCAATTTCGAAAGAGTTTCTCGAAGAAGGGGAGAATTTCTTCCCTTCTTTTTATAATGTAAAACGGGTTCGTGTTAAGATACTTCAGAGAGAGAGAGAGAGAGAGAGAGAGAGAGAGAGAGAGAGAGAGACTCACTCTATTCGACTGACCACCATTAGTTCATTAGATTAGTAGCCAGGGTTAAGGAAATGGATTCTAATGACTCCCTCCTCGTTTAGAATCCAATTTAGAATCTCTAGCTTGTGAATTGAGCATTTTACATGCCACTTCCATCACGATGACCCACAGAGAATGTTTCGTTCGACTGTCATTCTGTTTGTTAGTTAATTGTGCTAAGAAAAGGGAAAGTGGAATATAATCTCAACAGCCAAAAATCAAATAAAAATCCTCCAGGAGAAGCACAAAATAAAACTTTTCTCTTGAATAATCAACCTCATATTTTCTCATGAGAAAATCTCTTTTCTTTTCACTGACATTATCTCAAGATGAGAAAGCCCTCGTGGTCTTGACTTCCTTTCAAAAAATGACCCAACCTCTTATAGTTCTCTATAATGGTCCATGTGTCTGAGGAGAGAGATAAGCTAAAATGGGGAACGCAGTCAAATGCTTTTTAGGACATTGGCGACTTCGCTTCACCAATAAGTGAAAAAGTTTCAGGGCGATCTAAGTAGATACCTGGTAGTTATTAAACTTAGATGGGTCTAAGCAAAGGCTGAGAAGAAAATGGAGCAAACGACCTCATATCAAAAAGACTTGCTTGGAACAGTAAACGCCCCCTGAAACCACAACTATTTAAGTGACAAAAAACTTATGTAGACACACACACACATACATATATATATATACATACATATATATATATATATATATATATATATATATATATATATATACATATATATATATATATATATACATACATACATATGCATAGACATATATACTTAAGTGTGTATTATCATTATCATTTTATTATTACGAGCTAGCCTAAGTAGGAAAAGCAGGATGCCACAAGCCCAAGTGCTCCAACAGGGAAAATTGGCGAGTGAGGAAAGGAAATAAGGAAATAAACTATATATGAGAATTAATGAATAAAAAAAAATTAAAGATATGTAACAACATAAAAATAGATCTGTCATATATAAACAATGAAGAAAGACTTATTCAATTTGTTCAACAAAACTTCTGAAGTTCTAACGATACATGCACACACAATATATATATACATATATATATATATATATGTGTGTATATATATATATATATATATATATATATATATGTGTGTGTGTGTGTGTATATGTATATGAGTATGTGTATATATATATATATATGTATATATAAATTTGTATATAAATATATATATATAATTTGTATATATATATATATATATATATTTATATATATATAAATTTGTATATATATATATATATATATAAATTTGTATATATATATATATATATATATCCTCCTACTCCTATTGACGTAAAGGGCCTCGTAGGGTGATCAAATCCATAGAGGATTCATTGGCTAGATTCATCAAAGGATAGCCAGTTCCTTGTGACGCGCAGTGCCTATCTAACTAAGGCAAGTGACCCCTGCCGGTCCATACTAATTCCAGGAAGATCATTCGCCAGGCAATAGGAGTAAAAGCTGAAAAGATATCTTGTCCATCACCTTACATCCAATCTTATATATAAATACAGTGAACCCTCGTTTATCGCGGTAGATAGGTTCCAGACGCGGGCGCGATAGGTGAAAATCCGCGAAGTAGTGACATCATATTTACCTATTTATTTAACATGTATATTCGGACTTTTAAAACCTTCCCTTGTACGTAGTACTGTTAACAAACCACCCTTTAATGTACAGAACACTTAATGCATGTACTACAGCACCCTAAACTAAAACAGGCACAAATATTAAAGGCGATTTTATATCATGCGTTTCCTAAACACCTAAAAAGCACGATAAAAAATGGCAACCAATGTTTTGTTTACGTTCATCTCTGATCATAATGAAGAAACAAACTCATTTAGTGTACAGTACACATATATGTATAGGTTAGTTTTTGCATCGATTATATTGATTATACAGTACTGTACTGTATGTTGATTTGTTTATTACCAATGTTTTAGTTTACGTATTTTTCTTAGGACTTCCAAATGAAATGTTTTTCTTTATGACGCCGCCTGAAACGACGGCGTGTACGCTCAGTAAACAACCACGCTCAGAACAAACAAGGCATTTAACGCGCATGATGATAGTGATAAATAATGATACAGTACATACAGTATTTACAGTAAAAGCACTTACAAAATATGTTACCTTACAAATATAAATTATACAGTATTGTACGTAGCAAAGCAGGAAAACAATTTACGAAAGAGAGAGAGAGAGAGAGAGAGAGAGAGAGAGAGAGAGAGATTGTTTTACGTACGTAAATGTAAATTTTAAACAAAAAAAATATGATAGGTTACAACATGTAGACTTTTAAAACCTTCCCTTTAACTTAATGCATACAGTACGTACATTACTAAACTATAAAACAGGCAGTAAGAATATTAAAGTAAAAAATAAAGATTGTTACTGTACTCACCACGAAAGAAGTTGAAGAAAAACTTGAATGGTGATGGCGATGAATTTGCTGCACAGTAGAAATGATGATGATGAAGCTGATGATGTGTTCTACTGTGCAGCCAATGATAGTATTTTACGTCTCTTCAGACGGAGGTGTCTTTTCCTGGGACACCTCTTCAACTTCTTCCTGGGAAACTTCAATTTCTTCCGAAGGCGTACTAGCAGGAGGAACTGGCTCTTTTTTGCGAGGCTGGAAGAACATTGTGATCGGAAGTTGTTGCCGCTGCTTCTTTTTTCGATCCAAGAGCATTTTGTAGGGAGTCATCAACCTTGTTGCAGAATTGCATCGAGCGAACCATATCCTCGTCCCACTCTTGCAACATTTCTTTCAACTCCTTCGCGTGGTTGCAGGCCTTGGCAAGCCGTTCTAATGTTAAGCCCGTTTCTTCAACATTTTCTTGGGTCTCTTCCTGGGTATCACTCTCTTCCTCACTTGCCGATTTCGTCAGGTCTTCGAGGTCTGCGTCAGTTAGGGGCTGGGAATGGCAGTCCAACAACTCGTCGACGTCTTCAGTCGTCATGTCGCCAAACCCGTCACCTCCAATTATGGCAGCCAACTGCACAGATTTCCGTATTGCAGAGTGTTGGATTTCCGACGGAGTAAATCCCTTGTCGTCGTAAACAATATCGGGCCACAACTTCTTCCAGCTCGCATTCACGGTTGCAGGTTTCATCTCTTGAAGTGCCTTCTGAATATTCTGCAGGCACGTGGCTATGGTGTACTGCCGCCAGTACGCCTTCAAGTTAAAATCTTCATCCTCGTCATCTTGGGCAGCATCCACACACGCAACGAGGTCCGCCAAGGTATTCTTCGTGTAGAGGGCCTTGAACGCCCTGATAACCCCCTGGTCCATCGGTTGAATTAATGACGTGGTGTTGGGTGGCAGGAACTCAACCTGAATGCCCTCATGCGACAGGTCAGTTGCGTGTCCACCAGCGTTATCCATAAGGAGAAGGATCTTGAATGGCAAGCCCTTCTCTAAGAGATATTTACTGACTTGCGGGATAAAACACTGGTGGAACCAGTTGGAGGTCAGCATCTTCGTAATCCATGCTTTTTGATTATGCATCCAGTACACGGGAAGGTGATTCTTATTTTCATTTTTCAAAGCGCGAGGATTTTTCGACTTATAAATAAGCCCCGGCTTTAACAAAAATCCAGCAGCATTGCCACACATCACGAGGGTAACGCGATCCTTGAATGCTTTAAAGCCAGAGGCTTTGGCTTCCTCTTTGAACAGGAAAGTTCGCGACGGCATTCTCTTCCAAAACAAGCCAGTCTCATCCATATTAAAGACTTGTTCCGGCTTGTATCCATCTTCGGCGATAATATTCTTGAACGTCTGGTTCACGTAAGTTTCAGCAGCGGCAGTGTCAGCGGAAGCAGACTCCCCATGCAGGGAAACGCTTTTCAGGGCGAAGCGTTTCTGAAACTTCGCGAACCATCCTTTGCTTGCGGAAAAACGTTTCTGAGGCTGGGAATCAGTGGATGTCCCTGGTTGAGGATCATCTGCATCATCATCATCTTCAGCATGGTTGCCGTCGTCGTCTTTAGGTTCCTTTACAGCAAAATTCTCAAAAAAACTCAAAGCCTTTGTTTGGATGGTGTTCGTATCCAACGCTATGTTCTTCTTCTGGCAGTCGGCAATCCACACAGCTAAAGCACCTTCCATGCGTACGATCGTTTTATTACGCGTTGTAACGACTCGCTTCGCTGATCTGCTAAAGGTGATTGCAGCCGTCTTTCTAATGTTCGCCTCGTCCTTTTTGATATAGCGAACGGTGGATTCGTTGATGCCAAAATGGCGGCCGGCGGCCGCGTAACTTCTACCATCTTTTAACATGTCGAGAAGCGTAACCTTCTCAGCTATCGTCATCATCCTTCGGTGGCGTTTAGGCTCACTACCAGCCTTAAGAGAAGCAGAACGCTTGGGAGCCATTACAGTAGGATTTACGTACAGTACTGTAACAAAAAGTTCAACTTAAAAAGATCGCACACAGCACAGATTAAACTTCACAAACTTAAGAACGTCTACTCAGCGATACGCGGTAACAGAGAGTGAACGATCCAGCCCCGCGAGAACTTTGATGCTGCGGGTAGGAGATGCGGGCAAAACACCAATCACAGGCTAGATAACAAAACTTGAGTTCTGATTCGTCATCTATCAGCGCTTGAACCAATCACAACCCGTCTTACAGTACTATGATGCGTTGGTTACCTACTCATAGAAGATGCCCCGCGCATACTGAACGTACGTAGATTAAGTACAATACCGTAATAATAATAAATAATGATAATAATACTGTACAGTAATAATAATAATAATAATGATAATAATAATAACAATAATAATTTTATTAACAACAACAACAATAATAATAATAATAACAATAATAATAATACAGCTTTACGTACGCTATTTTACGCCTCTCTCTCTCTCTCTCTCTCTCTCTCTCTCTCTCGTACGCTTATTCGAAATGTGATTTTTGCAACAAAGAATATTATTGGATGCAGTACTGTACTACGTACGTATACATACAAAAGATTCATGGAAAAGAAGCACATCCATTACAGTACACACCATTCTAATATGGTATGACTGCATCTGATTTGCGTTTCATGTTCGATTTAATTTTACTACGTACTGTATACAGTACTGAATTATCGTATGATCACATTCTCTTTTCGTGTTTTATTTCTTTCTGTGCTGAATTATATATCATATGTAATGCAATGAACAATCAGTAAGAGCAGATATTACTAATTACAGTATTAATGGAATTACAGGTAACAAAATATCGTATTTGGGGGTCTTCAGATTTCGCGGTATTTTCGAATTTTCCGGAAAATCTGCGATATGTATATATATATGGGTTATGGAAAAACCCCGCGAAGTGGTGAATCCGCGATTGTCGAACCGCGAAGTAGCGAGGGTTCACTGTATATATATATATATATATATATACACATATATATACATAAACACACAAACATACATATATGTGTCTGTGTGTATGTATGTATAGCAGCCATTACATCAAGATGCACTTGTGGCCTCTATCATCCGAAGACAACATTTAATCTTCAAGGTATGAATGTATGTATGTATGTATATTCTAGACCAGACTCAAAGATGAGTATGAAATAAAAGTGCAATAAGTAGGGTAGGCCTTAATTACGAAAAAATTTAAAAGACAAGTCTAAAAACATCCTAAATAAAAAAAAGACAGTAATACGAAGCAGATTTCAAAGCTTGGCAGTAGAGGGAGGGGAAATAGACGTTAAGCGTGACATCACCATTACTCAGAGATGACTACGTCAACAAGGCAATTGAAGTCTCGTTACCTTGACCGGAGAGCAGCATGAGCTCATCCTAGTTTTCTCCAGACGTTTCAAGCTGCAATTATTCGCTCTTCAGTAAAGTCTGTCGTGTGTCTGTGACACAAACCAACTCATATCTGAAGGACATACATCTTGAGCCAGAAGGGTTTAATCGCTTCGAAAGTTAATATAGCTATTTAACTAACACAAGATTGACGAGGATTTAATATTGGGATAAAAATTCTAAGCCTGTTTAAAGAATAAAATTTTATGACATTTAATATCTTCAGTCCTTCCAAAAACTTAGTTACGAAGAAATCTGTAAGTCAATAGGTCAATGAATTATTTTTTTTCCCGAGCAAATAATTATTGACTCCTGATTAATCGAAAAATAACAGGTAAATAACTATAATGTTCAAATGAGCTGAGATGAAGACCTTTGCAATTTCGTTGAAACCAGTCAAATGGCCAGGCTATATCACATAAGAATATAGACTATCGGCTTATAAACGCATACTACCAACTAAAATGTTACCGATTGAAAACAATAACTAAAATACCTGTTACATCCTTAAAATAAAAAAAAGTAAGACAATCTATAGTTCTCTTTAGACCTTAGGATACATTAAGAAAGACGTGCATGGCCTTCAAACGAAGCCATCGCCAACAAAAGCTCAGGAGATAAATTAAGGACCTGAAAGGCGTCACACGAGTCTGACATGTTCGAGTTCAACCATTTGTTTGAATGTTTACCACAGTTGATATAGGGG
>NC_090750.1:7941671-7946671 GCF_036898095.1 Palaemon carinicauda
AAAAAAACAGGAATGAAACAAAATATTACGAGGACGCTCAAGAACACTAAATTTAAGCAGAAGAAAGAATTAATCTTCCGCCGAGCACGTGTGTTAGGCAATACATCTGTAGAAAATGAAAATATTTTTCGGTTACCCTTCTTTTCATACAACGAATAACATGTCATACAGATTAGTTTGTAAAATGTTTTCAATGCGCACAAATACATACATTAAATACCATTATGAATTTTACTGTTTTTATCGGATGATTCTATATATGAATTAATCCTTCATTGGCAATTTCTGTAAAATTTACGCTCTATTAATGCCACTATAAACCAATGAATCAGATGATGATAGCGATCAGTATTTGAAGAGCGTGCTTTTTATGTCCTTGAAATCCAAAGCGAAAGTAAAATATATTTTAGAGAGAGAGAGAGAGAGAGAGAGAGAGAGAGAGAGAGAGAGAATATCTATAAATTTGAGAATTTTATAAAGATGTAATAAGGCCGATTTTTTAAAGATCAAAGCAAAACTGTGTTTACTTTGAAGCCTCACAAATTCAAAAAAGACAGGACTGAAAATACTCGCTGAAAAACAAAGCAAACTAAATTCTACTAGACAAAGACGACGAAAATATACTAGATTATATATATATATATATATATAGAGAGAGAGAGAGAGAGAGAGAGAGAGAGAGAGAGAGAAGGGGGGGAGCATGTAAGAAAAAGGCAACATTTCTGTTAGCTTATTATGTGCTCGAAGCAAATAAATGCCCCCTGCCACGTATACTTCCATTTTTTTCCTGTCTGAAATGTGATACAGATAAGCACTGTATAAAAGTCAAAGGTGAGTACATTTGCTGAAAGATTTAGAGCATTAAAATATATATATATTTTTTTTTTGTATCATACCTAAAAGTAGCTGTTAGATCTTATCTATCTATCTATCTATCTATCTATCTATATATATATATATATATATATACAGAGAGAGAGAGAGAGAGAGAGAGAGAGAGAGAGAGAACTACTTGTAATGTCACCATACGCTCTCATCTCTTCCTGACAAGAAGTCCTTAGCATAGGAAATACCAAACAATTCCTCATTCCTTCCCTATTCCATTCTCAAAAGACCTAGGACCAAATTCTTTAATAAATAGGATGATTTCTCCCATTTAACTCGTAAAAGCATCTATAGCTGAAGGGAGATAAACAAAAAGACCGCCCACATGCGACCATGGCCAAAGAAAGACAACCTTCATAGGCGAACTAAGGAACAACCAGACCGAGACGCTTGGGATAACGTCTATCAACCCTTTGTGACTAACACAGATGCGGGTATTTTCGAACTATGCAGATGTCAGGCAAAATGGCTATGGAGGATGATGATGATAATAATAATAATAATAATAATAAATAATATTCTTATATTATCATTAATATCAATATTAATAATAATAATAATAATAATAATAATAATAATAATAATAATAATTAAAATAATAGTAAGAATATTTTCATAGTAATAATAATAATAGTAAGAAGAAGAAGAAGAAGAAGAAGAAGAAGAAGGAAGAACTGAAAACGAAAATGAAAACCGAGACAAAATTATCAAATTTTACAAAGCAAGTTTCCGTGTAGTACGCCTTGCAATTAATTAAGCCACAAGGAAGGAACCTTTTGATACATGTCTATTAGGAACATTTTCCAATTAAACATCCAAAGTTTAAATCATTCCTAATCTCTCTGAATGCATACGGGTCATATTTTTTTTTTTTTGGTGAGGATACCGAATTAGTGAAGGAGGTCATTAACTTGCAAACCCTATGGCCCCACGGAATTAAACGATCATACATGGAAAGGGCAAATAATCCTTGTTATACAGCTCATATAAACGTCTGAGAAAGTGTATATATACACACACACACACACATATATATATATATATATATATATATATATATATATATATATATATATATATATATATATATATATATATATATATATATATATATATATATATATATATATATATATATATATATATATATATATATATATATATATATATATATATATATATATATATATATATATATATATACATATTCATATACATATACATATAAATATTTATTTAGTTATTAATTAATTTATTTATTTATTTATTTATTTATTTATGTATATATTTATTCATTTATTTATTTATTTATTTATTTAATGTAAGGATAGTGAGACAAGCGTCACGAAGATGAACTGATACTTTATTCAAATTATCTGTGGGAGTATATTACAAGGTGCGGACAGAAAGGTAGGATGGCACTGGCACCAAATCAGATGGATTTGCCAGCCAAAATATATGTGTTTTCTTACACTTACAAATATATGAATTATTAGTTAACAGAAAAATGTAATGAAATAATACATATGTTAAAATGTAGCTCTGATAGAGCGGAATACATATACAATGGAAACCACAGTGTGGCAAAAGGAAAATTCAAATAAATAAACAGTTTGTTGATTTTCTGGACTACGAAAGGAGCGGTGTCCTTACAAATACTCCCCCCCCCCAAAGACATCGGGCGGCAATCTTTGTATCTTTTCGGGCGTCGGATGGTTCCTCTTATTTTTGAATGGAGGGGCGCGCTGGCGGTCGGCGTAAGGATCTCTTCCTCTTGTCGTCGTTTGATGATTTTTCTTTCGTTGGGCGTCTTGTTTTGAGTTGGCACTCTGGATCTGCCAGGTCCGGCGGAGGCAGTGTCAATTCCTTCGAGAAAAGCTGGTTTCACGCGGTCTATTGAGACCCAGTCCTCTTGGCCATGGACGTCGAGAAGGAAGGCTTTCGTTGTCTTCTTAATTACCTGGTAGGGGCTTCGATAACGTACCCGCAGTCATCCAGGTTTTTTGGCTTGAAGTGCTTGGTTCTGTCCTGGTAAGTTTTGAGACATGGCCCTTCGTGGCGATGTCCCTTAGGTGATCCAGCTGCGTGTCGTCGGTTGATGAGTGAAAGAATTCGTCAGGAACTGCGAGCGCCTCCCCCTAAACCTTTTCGGCGGGCGAAGGTTCGCCGTCTGCGCGAGGGGCGGTGCGAAGGCTGAGGAGTACCCAAGGAAGTAAGGATTTCCAGTCCTCGTTGATGCAGCTCGCCATCAGGGACGCCTTGAGGGTGCAGTGAGTTCTTTCGACCATGCCGTTTGCCGCAGGGTTGTATGCTGTGGTGCTGTGGAGCGTTGTCCCCATCAAGTTCGCCAAAGCGAGCCATATTTCTGAGAGGAGAGCGGGGTCTCTGTCTGTCGGTATGTCGTCAGGAACGCCAAACCTGCTCATCCAGCTTGACAGGAGGGCTTCGGGGCATGCTTGAGTTGTAGCTTCGGTCATCGGCGATGCCTCCAACCACCTCGTGGAGCGATCGATGATCGTAAGCAGGTAGCAAGCAGATCCAGAAGGGGGCAATGGTCCCACGACGTCGATGTGTATGTGACTTTTTGGCTGGGGGAAATCGCCTACCCCTGATTCGGTGTGACGGCTGACTTAGTTTTTCTGGCAGTTGATGCATGACTTTGCCCATTCTCGGGCGTCCTTTTTTATCCCTTGCCAGATGAACTTTTCAGACAGAAGGCGAGCGGTGGTGCGTCCTGAGGGGTGTGAAAGTCCATGGATGATATCGAATATTTTCCTTCTGTAGGAGGCTGGTATCCACGGACGTGGGCAGCCGGTGCTGGTGTCGCAAAGAACAGTTACTCCTGCTGGTCCGAGGGGAATCGCACTTATCTTGAGCGTGGATGGCCCCGTCAGGTGATCTTGTGCTTCTCGGTCGGTGCGTTGTTCGGTTGCGAGATTGGCGTAGTCGATTCCCAGGTGGATTGCGTCAATTTCAATCCTTGAAAGGGCGTCTGCGACTGGGTTTTTCTTTCCTGGGACGTAACGTATGGTGCACCCGAATTCGGCGATTGTTGCGAGATGACGTTGTCGGGAGGACCACGCGTCTACGAGGGGTTGATGGTCCATCGCGATTGTGAAGGGAGTGCCCTCCAAGATGTGCTTGAGGTGGCGGACGGCGAGGTAGATGGCGAGGAGTTCCCTATCAAAGGTGCTGTATCTTGTTTCGGCGTGTTTAAATTTCTTGCGAGGAGAACCATCAACAACTTTCTTCAGCACAGGCCCACAGGCGACGTTACTGGCGTCGGTCATTAGTTACTGGGGCGCGTTGTCGTCGAAATGAGCCAGGGTGGTGGCATTTGTGAGGGTATCCTTCGTCAGGGCGAGTGCCTGTTGCTGGGGCAAACGCCAGTTTTTTCGCTTTTCCTTTCAGGACGTTGTTGAGGGATGACAGGGTTTGTGCGATGTTGGGGATGAAGTGCCTGTAGTAAATGACCATCCCCAGGAACTCCTGAAGTTGGCGGATGGTCGTAGGTATCGGGAACTTTCTGATGGCGTCGACCTTGGTTGTCAAGGGTTTTACCCCGCACGAGGATACGCGGTGACCAAGGAAATCCACTCCTTCCACACCGAACGTGCACTTGTTGAAACATACGACCAGGCCGTTCTCCTGTAGGCGTTTGAGGACGGTGCGGACGTGCCTCCGGTGTTCCTCCTTAGTTTTCAAGAATATCAGGATGTCGTCGACGTAGCAGACGCAGAAAGGTAGGTCACCCAGAAAGCTATCCATTAGTCGATGGAAGGTCGACCCGGAGTTGCGTAGACCGAAGGTGGAGTATGTGAGGGTGTAGTATCCAAACGGCGTTACAATGGCAGTTTTCGGGATGTCTTCCGGAAATACGGGGACCTGGAAGTAAGACTTGAGGACGTCCTTCTTGGTAAAATACTTCGTGCCGTGCAACGCGTTCGTTAGGTCCTGCATGCTGGGCAGCGGGTAGTGATCGGGCGTTGTGATGAGGTTGAGGCGCCTGTAGTCACTGCAAGGTCTCCAGTACCCATCCGGCTATTTTTACCATGTGCAGGGGTGATGCCCAGTGGCTCGATGCTTTCTTACAGATACCCATGCGTTCCATGTCT
>NC_090750.1:7953630-7958630 GCF_036898095.1 Palaemon carinicauda
CGACGAGGTGTCGGCTACTCCGGTTCAGATGCCGGAGCCCATCCCCTCAACATCCGCTGGTCTCCCAGTAGAACTGGGACAGGCCCTCTCTTCGATTGTTGGAATGATCCAACAAATGCAGAAGGAGAATCAGGAGAAGGCGGCTGCAATGGAACTGCGTATGCAGTCCCTAGCAGAATCACATGGGCCCCGGAAAAGGCTCAATGTGAAAGACCTTCCCATATGCTCAGATGCTAACCCATGGAGGTATGCTGAGCACATGCCAATGACGACTGGTAAGATCGTCATTTCGGATAAGCTGGGTTCAGTTCTCCTAGAGGAGGTAGAATTCTGGCCCAGCAAGGCATCATATCCGGACTGCTATGTCCGGCTGAGAAAAGAACCAGCTTCAAGGGAGGAGACAGAGCCGAAAGAGGTCATTATTATGGACCATGCTAAGGCTCAAGCCCTACTTTCATCCTCGATGAAAGAGAGGGGCTTCTCGAATTCGAAGGTAGCAGCATTGAGCAAGAAGCTCCCTTCTTTTGTGTCCTCTTCTGATAGAGCCTTCCCCTTTTTACAAAAAGGGTTTGCGGCTGTCCTAAAGGCAATCGAGGCCGGCAAGCCTTGCCCCTCCCTGGAGGAGTGTAAACCCTTGTCGCTGGCTCTGCCTATGGACCACAAGGACTGGAAGGATGTCCATCTGACATTCTCAGTGGGAAAGTTGGAGGCTGATATTGCCGGACGGCAATTCGGCGAGGACCTCCCCAAGTTGTCCGAATTTCTTTTACGAAGAGAGTTCGAGACAAAAGAAAGACTGGCTGCCTCAATGTCTCATCAGACTACTCTTGAGACGATGGCAAGTGACCCTAAGGTCCATGAAATGTTCATGGTTGTGGCTAAGTCTCACCTAGCCACAGTGACGAAGGACCTTTATGGCTTCGTCAAGGCAAGGAGAGCTTGCAGGGAGTTCGTGTTCACCGGGGCTTCGGTGAGACACGAGCCAAGGAAGTTAATATCCTCCAACATTTGGGGAAAAGACCTTTTCCCTACCGATGTGGTCAAAGAGGTTGTTGATAAGGCCGCCGTGGAGAATAGAAACCTTCTCCAGAAGTGGGGCCTGGCTATCAAAAGAAAATCTTCCCCGGATGAGGGTCCTCAACCAAAGAGGAAGAATATGAGGACTAGGCTACCGTCTCGGCCAGCCAAGCCTTATAGACAGCAACAGCAACTGCAATTGCCTTTGCCTCCAGTGCCCCAGATGGTGGCACAAAACCCGACTACTTTTCAGTGGGTACCCCAGGCTGTGCCAGTTCAGTCAACCACATTCACCCCAACGTTCGAAGGACAGTCTTCTTCCTTTCGTGCAAAGCCTAGAGGAGCAGCCAGAGGCTCGTCTAGGCGCCCCTCAAGGGGAAGGGGATTCAGAGGTGGTCGTGGTCAGGGAGGCAAGACCTCAGGACGGCAGTCCAAGTGAAACGATACCGGTAGGAGGGAGACTAATGAAATTTTGGGATCGCTGGACCTTCGATCCCTGGGCCCAAAGCCTACTCAAGAATGGACTGGGTTGGAGCTGGTACAGCACTCCACCCCCATGCCTTCGGTTTTTCCAACACTCCACCCCCATTTTGGAGGAGTACGTTCAAGATCTGTTGGAGAAAAATGTGATCCGAAAGGTGAAGTCCATCAAATTCCAAGGGAGGCTGTTTTGTGTTCCCAAGAAAGACTCGGAAAAGCTCAGAGTCATTCTGGACTTGTCACCACTCAACAAGTTCATAGTGAATTGCAAATTCAAGATGCTAACACTGCAACACATAAGGACCTTACTGCCCAAGAGGGCATACTCAGTCTCTATAGACTTGTCAGACGCCTATCGGCACATCCCAATCAGCCGTCGACTCTTCCCCTACCTAGGGTTCAGGCTACAACGGAAACTGTACGCCTTCAGAGCCATGCCATTCGGGCTAAACATAGCCCCAAGGATTTTCACGAAGCTTGCGAGCGCAGCTCTCAAACAATTACGCCTAAAGGGAATTCAGGTAGTAGCCTACCTGGACGACTGGCTGGTGTGGGCAGCATCCGAGACCGAATGCTTACAAGCTTCCAGTCAGGTGATCCAGTTCCTAGAGTACCTAGGCTTCAAGATCAACAAGAAAAAGTCTCGACTTTCTCCATCCCAAAAGTTCCAGTGGCTGGGAATCCACTGGGACCTTTTGTCACACAGTTTCTCCATCCCAATGAAGAAAAGGAAGGAGATAGCGGGCTCTGTCAAGAGACTTCTAGATTCCAAAAGGATATCAAGACGCGAACAGGAGAGGGTACTAGGCTCTCTCCAGTTTGCTTCAGTGACAGACCCAGTGCTAAGAGCACAGCTAAAGGATGCAACCGGAGTTTGGAGAAGGTATGCATCAAACGCGCGAAGAGACCTGAGAAGACCAGTGCCGCCTCGGCTACGTACTCTTCTCAGACCTTGGTCCCAAGCCAGACATCTAAAGAAGTCGGTTCTTCTTCAGCCACCTCCCCCGTCGATGACGATTCACTCAGACGCCTCAAAGGAGGGATGGGGAGGTCACTCTCATCGGAAAAAAGTCCAGGGGACTTGGTCCAAGCTATTCAGGACCTTTCATATAAACTTTCTAGAAGCTATGGCAGTGCTCCTTACCTTAAAGAAAGTCTCCCCGCGTCACTCGATCCACATAAGATTGGTGACAGACAGCGAGGTGGTTGTGAGATGCTTGAATCGACAAGGGTCGAGGTCACCACCTCTCAACCAAGTGATGTTAGCCATTTTCCGATTGGCAGAAAAGAAGAAGTGGTACCTGTCGGCAGTTCACCTTCAAGGAGTCCGCAATGTGACAGCGGACGCTCTATCCAGGTTCACACCGATAGAGTCGGAATGGTCCTTAGACGCAGGATCATTTTCCTTCATTCTGAATCAAGTCCCAGAACTGCAAATAGACCTCTTTGCGACGAAAGACAACAAGAAGTTGCCCCTGTACGTGTCCCCGTACGAGGACTCCTTAGCGGAAGCAGTGGACGCAATGTCCCTCGACTGGAACAGGTGGTCCAGGATTTATCTGTTCCCTCCTCACAACCTTCTGTTGAGGGTCCTCAACAAACTGAGATCCTTCAAGGGGGGTAGCGGCAATAGTGGCCCACAAGTGGGCGAACAGTATGTGGTTCCCCTTGGCGTTGGAACTACAGATGAAGTTCGTGCCGCTACCACATCCAGTTCTGACCCAGCGAGTCCAGAAGTCGACTGTCTGCGCTTCATTACAGAAAACCCAGACCCTGCAGCTCATGATTTTCTCGCCCTAGCGGTGAGAAAGTGTTTCGGGATTTCGAGAGCTAGCATAGACTTCCTAGAGGAATACAAGTGCAAATCGACTAGAAGGCAATATGAGTCATCTTGGAGAAAGTGGGTGGCCTTTGTAAAGGCAAAGAATCCGCAGGAGATCTCAACAGACTTCTGCTTATCTTTCTTCATCCACCTCCATGGCCAAGGATTGGCAGCTAACACGATTTCAGTATGTAAATCGGCTTTGATGAGACCCATTTTATTTGCCTTCCAGATCGACCTAGGTAACGAGATCTTTAATAAAGTTCCGAAAGCCTGCGCTAGGCTCAGACCTTCAGTACCTCCAAAGCCCATTTCATGGTCTTTAGACAAAGTTCTTCATTTCGCCTCCCTGTTGAGCAATGAAGAATGTGCGTTAAAGGATTTAACGCAAAAAGTTATTTTCCTATTTGCACTCGCGTCCGGGGCCAGGGTTAGTGAGATCGTAGCCCTCTCGAGAGAGGCAGGTCGTGTTCAGTTCCTGGATGGGGGGGAGCTGAACCTGTTTCCGGATCCTACGTTTCTCGCCAAGAATGAGTTACCCACCAACAGGTGGGGTCCCTGGAGAATCTGCCCTCTGAAAGAAGATGCATCTCTATGTCCAGTAGAATGCCTAAAGGTCTATCTTCGTAGAACTTCAGACTTCAAGGGTAGTCAACTATTCAGGGGAGAAACATCAGGCTCAAATTTATCTCTGAATCAACTCAGAGCGAAAATGACATATTTTATTCGCAGAGCGGATCCTGACAGTACACCCGCAGGTCACGATCCGAGGAAAGTTGCCTCATCCCTAAATTTCTTTAATTGTATGGATTTTGAACATCTCCGTTCATACACGGGCTGGAAATCTTCCAGGGTGTTCTTTTGCCACTATGCGAAGCAAGTAGAGGAACTTAAGAGATCTGTGGTAGCAGTGGGTCGTGTAGTTAACCCTACTGTTTAACTCTGCGAGGAACAGTGGTCTTAATTGGGACGATTAAGTCCAGGGTGAGTGTGTAGGTACATACTGTACTACAAACTAAAATGAGGGCACCAAGTGCCAATATAGACTGTTCCTTCCTTCAAAGGTGAACCTTGCATAAGTTCAGACATGTGTGCCAAGCGTTTCTAACGCTAATGTGATTGATTTGTAATACAGATTTTTTATGACTTGATACCTTGGTATCTCATTAAAGTGGTGTTTAATGGTTTTTCTTTCAGATAAACAAGTTCTGTTTACTATCATACTTATGCTTAAAGTTTTGGGTTATCCCCTTTTATATAAATAAATATATTTGTTGTTAACCTGTCTGTTTATTATCTGTCAATAAACTTGTTCTTGAGAACCTTGCGTCTCTTTCACCTGTGTCAATTTATTGGTATAATTGAGCATTTAATTCTATGTATCTTATCTGGGATAATTCTGATAGAATTGTTCTGTTTTGCAAGCTATGTTGCATTGGTTTATGTAAGTCCCCTAATGGGAGGACTCCGTCCCATAAAGGGACGAGGGCGGTTTTATTAGTTTCTTCCTATGCGGATATAAACCTTTGTCCAATACAAGTATTGTGCGGATGACTGGTCAATATATTGACGCAGTAGTTCTATACAAACTATGCTTTACTTAATATAGGGCGAGGCCACTATATTAGCTTGCCTGAGATTCATACATAGATATATGTACTCTTCGAGACTTTCCAGAGTC
>NC_090750.1:7966130-7971130 GCF_036898095.1 Palaemon carinicauda
ACATAATATGCAACAAATAAACCACATTCCAACAAGAAAGGAAATGTCCTAGATCTAGTATTTGTGAATGAGGTGAATTATATTAAAGAAATATTAGTGTATAACACGGGAATTTCAGACTATAATGTCATAGAATTAATAGTCCATTCCAAAGCAATTGATCACAGAATTAACCAAAGCACAAAACGTTGGGAAGAATATGGAAAATATAATATTTATAGTAAGAATATAAAATGGTCAGAAATAAATGAAGAACTAAATAAAGAATGGAAAAATTTGTTCGTAAGTGATAATATACAGGTAAATACGGACATATTGTACAAAATACTGGAGAAAATTGTTGAAAAATATGTACCGAAGAAAAACAATAAACAGAAGCCATGCATACCAAGAGAAAGAAGAATCCTATTTCAGAAAATTAGAAAGTGGAAGAAAAATCTTGCAAAAGAAAAAAATATGTGGAAAATGATAGAAATAAAATGTAAGATAGAAAATGTAGAACAAAAGATTATACAGTCGAAAGAAAATGAAAAAAATGGACTCAGAAGAAAGAATACTTAAAAATTTAAAAAAAAAACCCAAAGTACTTTACTCCTATGCAAAAAAGATGAATATACGGAGATTAGAAATAGACCCTCTAAGAATTGAAGGACGGCTAACGAATGAAAAAAAGGAAATATATAACATATTAGCATAAAAATATAAGAGTGAGTTCACGCCAAGAATTGCGAATGATAATGAAACTGAAATGAGAGAAAAAAAATGTTGAATATCTAACGAATATAGATATTAATGAAGCAGATATTATCAAGGCTATAAACGAAATTAAAATGGATCAGCAGCAGGACTAGATGGAATTCCAGCGATTTTGTTGGAAAAAAAACTGCAAACACTATCGCGAAGCCGCTTGCAATATTGCAAAGACAAAGTGTAGATATGAGCGTAGATATATGTTAAACATAAATTAGCTTTTTAACCCCTATCTTCAAAAGTGGGATCAAGACTAGAGGAAGCAATTATAGACCTGTTAGTCTAACATCACATATTATGAAAGTGTATGAGTGGGTAATAAAAAAAAATAATGGATCATTTGGTTAAAAATAATTTTTTTAATATAGGTCAACACGGTTTGTGCCCGGAAAAAGTATATAAACCTAACTGATAGCACACTATGAAAACAAAAAAATAGATAAATGAAAAAGACACAGATATGATCTATCTAGATTTTGCAAAAGTCTTTGACAAGCTACACCATATATATTAGAGATAAAAAGAGAAAGCATAATATTGTGGGAAAGATAGGGAAAATGGGTAAAAGAATTCCTGCAAAAAAGAAAACAGATAGTGGTTGCAAATGACGAGAAATCGGATGAAACTCAGGTAATATCTGGCGTGCCACAAGGCACGGTATTAGCTGCACTCCTGTTTGTTATTATGATCTCAGACATAGACTGTGATGTTGAAAACTCTGTAGTGAGAAGTTTCGCCGATGACACAAGAATAAATAGAGAAATTACTTGTGATAAGGATAGGAACTAACTAAAAGAGATCTAAACAAAATATATGAATGGGCGGAGATAAATAGGATGGTATTTAACTCTGATGAATTCTAATCAATGAATTATGGAAACAGAGAATGAATGGTATATGCATACAAGGGACCTAAATACGAGACAATCAAAAACAAGGAAGAAATTAAAGACCTTGGTGTAATGTTGAATAAGAATATGTTATGCAACGACCAAATAGCAACACTGTTGGCTAAATGTAAAGCAAAAATGGGAATGTTATTCAGACACTTTAAAGCAAGAGTACTGCAATGTGATATGGTACCCACACTACCAAATGGATTTTGCTCAAATAGTGTGTCCAAGGTCCTACACTGTTAGAATAGAAGAAGTTAAGGACCTTGACTACTGGGGAAAGAGTGCTATTTTAAAACTATACAGTCTAGAAAGGAGAAGAAAATGCTACATGATAATACAAGCATGGAAGCAAAGAGAAGGAATTACTGAAAACACCATGGAGCTAAAAATATCAGAAAGAGCAAGCCAATGTAGATTAATAGTGCCAAAAAATATACCAGGAAAACTAAGCAATGTGCACAGGACATTAATCCACTACGCACCAGCATCGATAATGCAGCGACTATTTAATGTGCTGCCAGCTCATCTAAGAAACATATCAGGAGTGAGCGTAGATGTGTTTAAGAATAAGCTGGATAAATACCTAAGATGCATCCCAGACCATCCAAAACTGGAAGATGCAAAATACACCGGAGATGTATTAGCAACTCTTTGGTGGATATACGAGGTCTCTCACACTGAGGGACCTGGGGGAACCCCCCCCCCTACAAAAAAAAATGAGGTAAGACTCTCTCTCTCTCTCTCTCTCTCTCTCTCTCTCTCTCTCTCTCTCTCTCTCTCTCTCTCTCTCTCTGTTTCAGCTATCCAACCTTGGCATAGCTCAAAGGTACTATCAATTTTGATAAATTAGCGATATTTTTATATTTTGGATTTTCCCCATAAGAAAAGTAAAAACAATTGATGCATATTTAGTTCAAGAAAATTATACCAATTTACTTAAAAGACTATCCAAAATTATATAGAACTACTTTATAGAGCATAAATCCTTTCCATCTGCTGTCGATAACACGACCAAGATTTCAAGAATCAGAGAAAAATACCTACAAATGTTTAATTTCTCCGATGCTTGAGAGGTTAATAATTCCTAAATATTCTATGAAAAGTGCATGTAAATTTCATTGCCTGATTTCAAACTCAAAGAGAAAGTTAGAGATTAAATCTCTATAAAATAAGCATCCCATTCACATATAAAACAGTAAATCGTTTCAGGAAACTAGTTTGCTGATGTAATTTTGATGAATATTCTTAATGCATTTCATCTTAAATTTTCCTATTAATAAATGAACGATATTTCCTATGTTATTCCTAATATCCGTTTGTTGAATTCATGACTCCATCTAGGATACTAATGGAAGGGGGGGGGGGGGGGGGTGATTACGTTGACAATGTAAGACAAAATGATGACCGGGTTCTTTTATCCAAAATTAAATCAAACAACCACTAAATCGAGGCTTGGCCTATGATAGCATAGCAAAATTACTGCAGCTAGAGGGTATCTCTCTGTTATTTTTCAAAGACTTTTATTTGAAGTATGAACATTTCATTCTATGATGAAATTCCTTCAAATTATCATCTATAAAAGAATACCTTTATCCATATTTTTGACAGATCATTGATTTACTCGAGTTGTTTGTTGACGGGTTCCTTATTTTGATCATTTCAATAGGATACATGTAATAAATTTCCCTTTTCTGTATTAACACAATTTTATATGTAATTATTTTAAGAATATTCTTCTCTATGCTCCATTATTTTCTCCCTGAAGTAGATTTTCTTTTGCTCTCTTCATCAAATAATTATTTTCTTCTTCTTTTCTCTCTCTCTCTCTCTCTCTCTCTCTCTCTCTCTCTCTCTCTCTCTCTCTCTCTCTCTCTCTCTCTCTCTCTCTCTCTGATTTTACATCACCCAGAGATCAAAGGAGATGTCACAACCCTTTCTCAAAGTCATTTGCTCATCAGATCCCCAAATAGAGGAACTTGCAGGGTTAAAATTGAATAATAAATTGCTGCTCATGCATCGAAGAAGTAATCCAGTTCTTTTGACAGTGCCAATAATATTCTTTTCAATCTTGTAGTCTTTCAAATCCGGGGAATGAAATTGTTAGTTCATATCTGATAACGTTCTTATGATATATATAAAACAAAAATAAAAACGAATAGTTGACAGTTATCGGAAAGGTTGTTAAGTAATTTTTTTGACAAAACAAATGAAATTTTTTTTTTTTTTTTTTTTTTTTTTTTTTTTTTTTTTTTTTTTTTTTTTTTTTTAATGGCAACTTAGGATTTGCTACCTTCGATAGTCCAGAAGAAGGGATTCAAAGACATTTGAGCTAAGAGACACTTGGAGGCGTTCTTATGTTCAAGCCTACTGTACTTCTATTTGACTCTAACTAAAAGTGGATATTGAAGAAATTTTGTCTAGCAAGACCACAATTTGTTTAATTTTGCCTAAATGGGGATTTTTTTTTTTTAACGAAAATATCCGTGATGTAATGGGAACCTTTCTATGAAACTGAATAAAAGTGAATAATTTCCGGAAATTCTTAATTTTTTGACTCATTGTTACTTTTTCTCTGTACATATAACAATTTTTGAAACGTAATATATATTTTCTTATGATATGAGTATTTTTTGGCGAATATTATTCTCAAATTACATTAGCGTATCTACTAAAAGGCTTTTTTCTTGCGTATTATCAATAAACCTTCCCTGTCTTTTCGTCCATTTCTATTTAGATAATCTCCCATCGCCCTTTTTAAGGTTTCGATGAGTTCATAAGATTTCTCGTTCGATATTAATATTATTTTCTCATACTATTCGGATTTCTTTGCTTTTGTTTCCTTGACCAGAAAAACTTGCATTGTTAAAATGAAAACCATTATAGTAATTTCTGCGACTGACTATTATCGCTATATTGTTTATATGTCGAATCCATTCCTCAAATATTTACATGATCTTCACCTAACTTCAAGATCCTTTGATTATTCAGCAACTGATCTTTTATTAGTCTGAAAACAGAACGTTAAGTTGTGACTGCAGCTTCACAGACCTGTAGTAAATAAGAGAGAGAGAGAGAGAGAGGAGGAGAGAGAGAGAGGAGAGAGAGAGAGAGGAGAGAGAGAGAGAGAGAGAGAGAGTATAAATATCCTCTACAAGGTAATCTGGGTAAGGGTTATGTCGGGTAGGGAAAGTTTGGCTTTTGTAAGTTCCTATTGGCCCGGTTTTGAGAAAAGTGAAAAAAGCTAAATTAATTTTGAAGCGAATTAACTAGGTATTTTAAACAACTGAGTAGAAGGAATATTTAGTTGTGATCGGTGACTTAAATGCCGGAGTGGGAGCTGAAGAAGTAGAGGCT
>NC_090750.1:7976544-7986544 GCF_036898095.1 Palaemon carinicauda
ATATATTTAGATACAGATATATATATATATATATATATATATATATATATATATATATATATATATATATATATGTATATATATATATATATATATATATATATATATAGACATATATATATATATATATATATATATATATATATATATATATATATATATATATATATATATATATATATATAAATATATATATATATATATATATATATATATATATATATATATATATATATATATATATATTTATATATATATATGTGATTTTTCAAAAGGACCATAAAAGAAACACAGGAAATATGGGCGAGTTGTTTACGAATGATTGCAAATTCGTAAACAACTCGCCCAGCTATTCTACCCGACGTATTGTCATAGAAAAGGCCATCAACAAAGCCAACACGATTTATTATAAAGATCATGATGTAACTAACCAAAGAGATTTTAAAAATAAGATAAAGCTCCCATATATTGAAGATATTAAAAATATAACAAATCATATCAAAACAGAGAACCCGTTTGTTTTTTCATATCCAAAGACCATAGGAAGCGCCCTTATTCATGTTTATCAAAATAAAAGAGATTTAGAATCCGGCGTTTATAAAGTACCATGTGGGGATTGTGAAAAAGTGTACGTTGGGCAAACGGGCCGTTCGCTATCTCGAAGATTATCGAACACAAAAGATCTGTTAGATATGGCTATGAAAACTCGGGGATTTTCGTCCACCTTAGGGATTTAGGCCACCAGATTAACTGGAGTGAGTTGTCTTTGCTTTTTAAGAGTACCTGTCCGTACAGAAGGAAAATCCTGGAATCAGCCATCATAAATCAATCAAACACAATGAACCTATCTGAGGGCCAATGGAAAGCTGGCAGAGTGGACAATACTCTTCTCAACCCTATCATTAAGAAGATAATCCACGGAGACCGACCACCAGACATGCATCAGAGGTCAAGACTTCCTCCAAGCGGCTCAACAATAAGAAGACGCACCTGGATGTAATTAAATTTGGCTAATCCTTCCAGCAATTATAAAAACTATAGAACAATTGAACACACCCTTTTCTTTCATATATAAGTCACTCTCCACTGTATCCCTTATTTCTAATTTACATCCTGAGGAGGGTGGATGTTTATTGACCGAAATATAGTGTGATTTATTCATATTTCCTGTGTTTCTTTTATGGGCCTTTTTGAAAAAACATGTTAAACTGTTCGATTACAGTTTTAAGTAACACACACACACACACACACACACACACACACACATATATATATATATATATATATATATATATATATATATATATATATATATATATATATATATATATATATATATATATATATATATATAAAAATAACGGATTTTGAGCGAAGCGAAAAATCTATTTTTGGGTGAGATGGCCATGTCGTCATGATGGAAGTTCCTATAGGGTAGCTTCCTTGGGTATATTACAACTACGGTGATATTCCTAGAGAATTTACCTTAAGGTACCCAGAATTCTAACTCCTGGAGCGAATATCCCTAATAAAAGAACCAGGGATATCGCGAAATATCAGAGGACGTATTCTTGACACGCCACATGGCAATCTGCACCCCGGACAGAGATAACACTTCGAAGGGGTCAATTGGCAAGAAAACGAAAACGAGAAAGAAAAAGGAGAGCCGCTCGCAAGGCTCTCTCTTCTCCCGTTTCGTAAGCGTGCAATTGCGCCGCTCACGGCGCCATCTGTATTCCTTGTAGCGATACATGAGGTGCTACAGATACTGTATGTAGGGAGGGGGCCTACAGCCCTTTCATAGAAATGGATGGGCGGGTCCATCAGGACGACATGGCCATCTCACCCAAAAATAGATTTTTCGCTTCGATCAAAATCCGTTTTTTGGGCTCAAGCCATTTCGTCCTGATGGAAGTATACCAGAGCATTACTGTATCTGTGGATTCTCAAAACGTGCCGTACTCCTCGGAGGTATTTCCCCGGTCGACTAGACCTAGAGACCTAAGATGTTACCGTTATACATCTTTTCAACTAACAATAAACCATGTTAGAGCTTCCTGCCCCTTACAGGGAAGAGTCCTACTAGACTCTGGAAAAGTTTCGAAGAGTACATATACCTATGTATGAATAACAGGCAAGCCAATATAGTGGTCTCACCCTATATTATGTAAAGCATAGTTTATAAAGAACAACTGCGTCAATATGAAATATCGACCAGTTCTCCGTTCAATACTGTATTGGACAAAGGTTTATATCCGAGTGGGAGGAAACTTGCATATCCGCCACCGTCCCCTTAGGGGATGGAGTCCTCCCGCTAAGGGAAAGCATAAACCAATGCAAAATTAGCTTGCATAAAGGAATAATCTATAAGAATTATCCCAGATAAATATACATAGAAAGAATGCTCAATTATTATCAATAAATTGACACAGGTGAAGGAGACGCAAGGTTCGCCAGAACAAATTTATTGACAGACAATATATAAACAGATTAACAACAATTATATATATATATATTTATATATATATATATATATATATATATATATATATATATATATATATATATTATATATATATATATAATATATATATATATATATATATATATATATATATATATATATATATATAAGAGGAGGATAACCAAAAAATTTAAGCATAAGCATGATAGTAAACAGAAACTTGTTTATCTGAAAGAAAAACATTAGCGCCACTTTCAACATACCGAGGTATCAAAGTTGTAAAAGTCTGTATTACTAATCAGTCACATTAGCAGTAGAAACGCTTGGCACACATGTCTGCACTTATGCTAGGTTCACCTTTGAAAGTAGTACAGTCAACTTGGGCAACTCGGTGCCCTCACACTTAGTTTGTAGTACAGTATGTAACTACACACTCACCCTGGAATTAATCGTCCCAAATAAATCCACTGTTCCTCGCAGAGTTAAAACAGCAGGGTTAACGACGCAACCCACTGCTACCACAGACCTCTATAGTTGCTCCACTTGCTTTGCATAGTGACAAAAGAACACTCTGAAAGACTTCCAGCCAGTGTATGAACGAAGATGTTCTAAATCCATACAATTAAAGAAATTTAAGGATGAGGCAACTTTCCTCGGATCGTGACCTGCGGGTGTACTGTCAGGATCCGCTCTGCGAATAAAATATGTTATTTTCGCCCTGAGTTGTTTCAGTGATAAATTTGAGCCTGATGTTTCTCCCCTAAATAGTTGACCACCCTTGAAGTCTGAAGTTCTACGAAGATAGACCTTTAGGGCATTCTACTGGACATAGAGATGCATCTTCTTTCAAAGGGCAGATTCTCCAGGGACCCCACCTGTTGGTGGGTAACTCGTTCTTGGCGAGAAACATAGGATCCGGAAACAGGTTCAGCTCTCCCCCATCCAAGAACTTAACACGACCTTCCTCTCTCGAGAGGGCTACAATCTCACTAACCCTGGCCCCGGATGCGAGTGCAAATTGGAAAATAACTTTTTGGGTCAAATCCTTTAGTGCACACTCCTCATTGTTCAACAGTGAAGCGAAATGAAGAACTTTATCTAAAGACCATGAAATGGGCTTTGGAGGTGCTGAAGGTCTGAGCCTAGCGCATTCTATCGGAACTTTATTAAAGATCTCGTTAGCGAGGTTGACCTGGAAGGCATATAGAATGGGGTCTTGTCAAAGCAGACTTACACGTTGAAATCGTGTTAGCTGCCAACCCTTGACCATGGAAGTGGATGAAGAAAGATAAGCAGAAGTCCGTCGAGATCTCCTGCAGATTCTTCGCCTTGACAAAGGCCACCCATTTTCTCCAAGATGACTCATATTGCCTTCTAGTAGATTTGTACTTATATTCCTCTAGGAAGTCTATGCTGTCTTTCGAAATCCCGAAACGCTTTCTCACCGCTAGGGAGAGAAATCATGAGCTGCAGGGTCCGGGTTTTCTGTAATGAAGCGCAGACAGTCGACATCTGGACTCGCTGGGTCAGAACTGGATCTGGTAGCGGTAGAAACTTCAGCCCGTTGTTCCAATGCCAGAGGGAACCATACGCTGTTCGGCCACTTGTGGGCCACTATTGCCGCTACTCCCTTGAAGGATCTCAGTTTGTTGAGGACCCTCAACAGAAGGTTGTGAGGAGGGAACAGATAGATCCTGGACCATCTGTTCCAGTCGAGGGACATCGCGTCCACTGCTTCTGCCAAGGGGTCCTCGTACGGGGACACGTACAGGGGCAACTTCTTGTTGTCTTTCGTCGCAAAGATGTCTATCTGCAGTTCTGGGACTTGACTCAAGATGAAGGAGAACGATCCTGCGTCTAGGGACCATTCCGACTCTATCGGTGTGAACCTGGATAGAGCGTCCGCTGTCACATTGCGGACTCCTTGAAGGTGAACTGCCGACAGGAACCACTTCTTCTTTTCCGCAGGTCGAAAGATGTCCAACATCACCTGGTTGAGAGGTGGTGACCTTGATCCTTGTCGATTCAAGCATCTCACACTCACCTCGCTTTACAGCACCAACCTTATGTGGATCGAGCGATGCGGGGAGACTTTCTTCAAGGTAAGGAGCACTGCCATAGCTTCCAGAAAGTTTATGTGAAATGTCTTGAATAGATTGGACCAAGTCCCTTGGGCCTTCTTCCGATGAGAATGACCTCCCCACCTCTCCTTCGAGGCGTCTGTGTAATTAGTCAACGAGAGGGGAGGTGGCTGAAGAAGTACCGACTTCTTTAGTTGTATGGCTTGGGACCAAGTCCTGAGAAGAGTACGTAGACCAAGCGGAACTGGTCTTCTCAGATCTCTTCGCGCGTTTGATGCATAACTTCTCCAAACTCCGGTTGCATCCTTTAGCTGTGGTCTGTTACCGAAGCAAACTGGAGAGAGCCCAGCACTCTCTCCTGTTCGCGTCTTGATATCCTTTCGGAATCCAGAAGTTTCTTGACAAATCCAGCTATATCCTTCCTCTTCTTCGCCGGGATGGAGAATTGGTATGACACTAGGTCCCAGTGGATTCCCAGCCACTGGAACTTTTGAGATGGAGAAAGTCGAGACTTTTTTCTTTTGATCTAGAAGCCTAGATACTCTGGGAACTGGATCACCAGCAGGGAAGCTTGCAAGCATTCTGTCTTGGATGCTGCCCACACCAGCCAGTCGTCCAGGTAGGCTACCACCTGAATTCCCTTTAGGCGTAATTGTTTGAGAGCTACGCTCGCAAGCTTCGTGAAGATCCTTGGGGCTATATTTAGCCCGAATGGCATGGCTCTGAAGGCGTATAGTCTTTGTTGTAGCTTGAACCCTAGGTAGGGGGAGAGTAGGCGATTGATTGGAACGTGCCAATAGGCGTCTGACAAATATATGGAGACGGTAAATGCCCTCGTGGGCAGTAAGGTCCTTATGTGTTGTAGTGTTAGCATCTTGAACTTGCAGTTCACTATGAACTTGTTGAGTGGCGACAAGTCCAGAATGACTCTGAGTTTCTCCGAGTCCTTCTTGGGAACACAAAACAGCCTCCCTTGGAATTTGATGGACTTCACCTTTCGGATCACTTTTTTCTCCAACAGTTCTTGAATGTACTCCTCCAGAACGGGGGTGGAGTGTTGGAAAAAACGAGGGCACGGGGGTGGAGTGCTGTACCAGATCCAGCCCAGTCCATTCTTGAGTAGGCTGTGGGCCCAGGGATCGAAGGTCTACCGATCCCGAAAATTCTAAAGTCTCCCTCCTACCGGTATCATCTCACTTCGACTGCTGTCCTGAGGTCTTGCCTCCCTGACCGTGACCACCCCTGAATCCCCTTCCCCTTGAAGGGCGCCTAGACGAGCCTCTGGCTGCTCCTCTAGTCTTTGCTCGAAAGGAAGTTGACTGCCCTTCAAACGTTGGGTTAAATGCCGGAGACTGTGTTGACACGGCTTGAGGTACCCACTGGAATGTGGTCGGGGTTTGTGCCACCATCTGGGGCACTGAAGGCATAGGCAATTTCTGTTGCTATTGCTGTCTAAATGGCTTGGCTGGCTAAGAGGGAAGCCTAGTCCTCTTAGTCTTCCTCTTTGGTTGGGGACCCTCATCCGGGGAAGACTTTCTCTTGATAGACAGGCCCCACTTCTGGAGAAGGTTTCTGTTCTCCGTGGCGGCCTTATCAACAAACTCCTTGACCGATTCGCTAGGGAAAAGATCTTTGCCCCAAATGTTGGAGGAGATTAGTTTCCTTGGCTCGTGCCTCACCGCAGCCGAGGCGAACACAAACTCCCTACAAGCTCTCCTCGCCCTGACGAAGCTGTAAAGATCCTTCGTCACTGTGGCCAGATGAGTCTTGGCCACTACCATGAACATCTCATGGACCTTGGGGTCACTTGCCATCATCTCAAGAGTGGTCTGAAGAGACATTGAGGCAACCAGTCTTTCTTTCATCTCGAGCTCCCTCCGCAAAAGAAAGTCAGATAGCTTAGGGAGGTTCTCACCGAACTGAGGTCCGGCAATGTCAGCCTCCAACTTCCCGACTGAGAAGGTAAGATGGACGTCCTTCCAGTCCTTGTGGTCCATAGGTAGGGCCAGCGACAAGGGTTTACACTCTTCCAAGGAGGGGCATGGCTTGCCAGCCTCGACTGCTTTTAGCACAGCCGCAAACCCTTTCTGCAAAAAGGGGAAGGCTCTAGCAGGGGAGGACACAAAGGAAGGGTGTTTCTTACTCAAAGCAGCCACCTTTGAGTTCGTGAAGCCCCTCTCTTTCATCGAGGATGAAAGCAAAGCTTGAGCCTTAGCATGGTCCATCACTATGACCTCCTTCGGCTTTGTCTCCTCCTTTGAAGCTGGTTCCTTCCTCAAACGGACATAACAGTCCAGATACGACCCTTTGCTGGGCCAGAATTCCACCTCCTCTAGGGGAATTGAGCCCAGCTTTTCCGACATGACAATCTTTCCGACCGTCATCGGCATGTGCTCCGCATATTTCCACGGGTTGACATTTGAGCACAAGGGAAGGTCTTTCACGTTGAGCCTCTTCTGGGGCCCACGTGAAGCTGCAAGCTTCTGCATCTGCAGTTCCATTGCAGCCGCCTTCTCATTATTCTCTTTCTGCATCTGTTGGATCATTCCAACGATGGAGGAGAGGGCCTGTCCCAGCTCTACTGGGAGAGCGGACGAAGTTGAGGGAATAGGTTCAGGGACCTGAACCGGAGCAGCCGACACCTCGTCGACCTCTTCCTCTTCCATGTCTGGAGCCTGATCTTCATTCTGGCCTTCTGCCAGGAGGTCCTCCTCCAGACGCTCGGACACGTCGGACATCCTGTCATCCAACTGGATGTCCTGCAAGGCGACCGCGACTTCAGCATCCACCGGGATCTGAACTAGGGGGATCTTCTCTTGAGGCTGGGGAATCACTGCATCAGCTGATGCCCTGGGGAAAAGGTAAGCCCTCATCTTCTCACTTGGAAGATAAGGTCCAGAGGTGTTCTTCTCGAAACCCCTTACCCAGGTACGAAGCTTCTCCCTTGCTATATCCCTTGACTCCACCGTCCTAGGGGAATCAAAAGCCTCAGCAACCAGGTTAGTGCACACGGTACATACCTGAGGGTCCCAATACCGGAGACCACCCTTGGAGACAGCGCACGCTGCGTGCCTCCTACATAACTCATGTCCGCAGAAGTTCTTGCTGCGGACGTTGCAGAAAACACTTCCGTACTTCGGATGGTCCTCCTGTAAAGAGAAGAAATTTCCATGAGTATCAAGTGAACTACGTATCACTGGATATGCACAGTTTAGCATAACAAAACAGAAAGGAAAGACACCCTTGAGTTTCCCGCACAGTCAATTGTTGCAACCTTCCAGATAATAAAATCGTATGGTTAATCTATCCTAGAGCAACCAATGAAAAATTTCCAGAGGAAACAGGTGTAGCTCACACCTAAAGGATGATTTTAAAATACCGGAAAGTAGACAAGAAAGAACTCACTTTCTTTATCTGTAAGGCAACACCAAAGGGCTGTGCAAGACAACACAAAAATGTTAGAAAACACAGTGTTGTAACAATACTATACTATAGTTTTCTTCTTACAGTATATACTGTACTGAAGAATACTGGTACTGTATAGAAGGTAATGTGCCGGCCGGCACACACCATAACTAGTTCTAAAGTATACTACATAAGAGCTATAAGGCGGCAGAACGCTGGTTCAAATACATGTGCCGGCCAGCAGTAACTGCCGGACGGCAACAGCTAGTGCTGGCCGGCAATGACTGCCGGCCGGCAACTACAGAAGGTACAACACTAGAAGAAAACAGAATGGATGCCGGGATAAGAGACTGTACTGCCTCAAAGCCCGGCCATCCGAAAGAGTGCTCATAAGGAAGGGGAGAATCTAATTCAGGCTTCCTGACCAATGCCATCTGGCTTTATAGACAAACATGGATGAGGGACCAAGGGAGGTCCGGGCAGCACTCAAAGCAGAAGACCTTTGCCGGCCGGCAGAGTGTGCCGGCCGGCAAGGGACTCAGTCAACTCCACATCCTAACCTATGCTAGGTACAGATATAGAATGACGGACAGTAATGTAACGGCTAGGCCATTACAGAGAAAAGAGGGGGAAGGGACGAAGAGGGTCTTACCAACCTTGCTTTAGTAATGAATCACCCGCAGCCAAGAAAACTCATCTTAGCCTAAGGGAGATCCAAGGAGGGAGGCCAGCAATACTTGCCAACCCCCACAGAACCAAAGCAAGGAAGGTGTTGCTATTCCCAGGGAAAGGATCTTATCCTCGCCACCGAGAACAGCAACAAAGGACTAGTCTGCTAGATCAGTGTTTCTCAACGTGGGCCATATGGCCCCCTTGGGGGCCATGAGATTTTTTCAGGGGCCACAAGGCAAAATTTGAAAAATGGGGGGCCATGGGGGGCCACAGAAAATTTAGGACCCACAAAATATATAAATGTGTAATATTTAGAAATAAATCATTAATATGCTTGAGTTTAGTGCACTGAAAGATCGCCTCTTTCAGCAATTATGTGAAAAGAACAATGAAGAATTTGAAAAACTTGTGTTGCACACAGAAGTCAGGTGGCTTTCTAAAGGTAATTGCCTGAACCGTTTTGTTGCACTTTGGGACAGTGTTATCTCTTTCTTTAGTGGGACAGAACTTGGGCAGAAACTTGTTGATGCAAAGAGTGACATCTTCTACCTGTCTGACATATTTGAAAAGCTAAATGTTCTGAACAAAGAGCTTCAAGGAAATAACTCCACCATGTTTTCCTGCAAGGAGGCAATTACTACATTTAAAGGGAAACTCAAGCTGTTCTGGTTGAACCTTGGAAGACGAGAGTTTGCACAGTTTCCTTCCTTAGCAGTTATATCCACCGATCTGCTTGATGATGACCTAGCAGTGTATGTTGACCATCTGAAGCAGTTGCATAATGATATGGACACTCGCTTCTCTGACCTACTCCAAATGACTGTGCCACACTGGTTTGTGGATCCCTTCATTGCTGATGTATCTGAAGTTGATGTCACCCTACAAGAAAGTCTCATTGAACTTCAGAATAACACAACAGCTCAAGCAAGGTTCAAGCGTGGAGGACACCAGAAGCTGTGGATGAATCAAGATGTGTATAAGAAGTACCCAATACTCTGGAAAGATGTGAAGTTGCTCTTACTTGCCTTTCCCACGTCTTACTTGGTTGAGACTGGTTTCAGTCGGGTGATGTACCTGCTGTCAAAGACACGAAATCGCCTTGACATAGAAAAAAGAGGCGATTTACGTCTCTCTCTGACAGCTTTCAAGCCAAACATTGACAAGTTGGCAGCCTTGCATCAGTCACGGGGATCCCACTGAAACCTTTCAAGATAAAGCCAATTGTACCTACATGTATTCCGTGTTCAAATAAAATATTTTTCCAATTAATATTGGTATTTGATTCATGCCTGAAATTAGTGTTTTGAGTACATGGTACTACTCAAACTAGAACCATTAATATACCTTCCCTAGGTGTATTAAGGTGATGGACGGAAGG